>NW_005842189.1:899796-904359 GCF_000455745.1 Alligator sinensis
GCCCCGCCCGCCCCCCCCCCGTCCAAGTCACTAATAAAGACATTGAACAGTACGGAACCGAGGACCAAGCCCTGGGGGACTCCACTGCCCACCTCCTTCCAGGTCAAATATGACCCATCCATGACCACTTTCTGGGTGTGGCCCCCTAGCCAATTTGTCACCCATCTGACTGTGTAGGCATCCATGCCACAGTCACCTAGTTTTTAAATGAGAATGGGGTGGGAGACAGTGTCAAAGGCCTTCCTGAAATCCAGAAAGACTACATCCACTGAAATACCTGCATCCAATGATTTTGTGACCTGATTGTAGAAGGCTATCAAGTTGGTCTGACAGGACTTACCCTTAATTAAACCATGCTGGTTGCCCTTGAGCATCCTCCCTCCTGATGGTCCCTCACAGATGTGCTCCTGGATAATTTTCTCAAAGAACTTCCCCAGGACCGAAGTAAGGCTAATGGGCCTATAGTTGCCTGGGTTCTCCCTCCTCCCTTTTTTTGAAAATGGGGACCACATTGGCCTTCTTCCAGTTTTCTGGCACCTGGCCAGAGAACCATGAATTGTCGTAAAGCTGTGCCAGGAGCCCCGTGATGACCCCTGCCAATTCCGCTGATTTGAACACGTCTAGCCCCTCCAGAAGTTCCCTAACTCATTGCTCCCTGACCCTAGGCCTGGCAGAGTCTCTCCTGAATCCATCTTGAACCCCAGTGGGGGAGATGTCCTGGTGCCTGCTCAGAAAAATGGAGACAAAGAATTTGTTAAAAAGGTCTGCTTTTTCATCTGGTGCAACCACCAGGTTGCCAAGCATATCCTGCAAGGGCCCCACATCACCTGGTGCCTTCTTTTTAATCCCTATGTATTTAAAAAATGACTTTTTGTTGTCCTTGATCCTTGTTGCTAGCCCTAGTTCCATCTCCACCTTAGCCATCCTAACAGCCTCCCTACAGACTCACGCTATGGAGGTATAATCCTCTTTGGTGATAGCCCCCCACTTCCACTGGATGTATGCCTCCTTTTTGGCTTTCAGACATTCCTGAGTGTCTTTGGTGAGCTAAGGGGCTTTTGAGCACTCTTGCCCACTTTGACTCGCATTAGAACTGTCACACCTTGGGCTCAGAGGATCGTCTCCTTAAGGAACGACCACTCATCTTGGACACCTAGTTCCCCTCCTCTCTGGGACCGCAGTGCCTCTCCTTCCAACCTCTTCAACTCATTGAAGTCAGCCCTCCTGAAGTCAAGGGCTACTGCCTTGCTGCAGGCCCTTGACACCCTGCGCTGGATGGTGAATTCCAGTAGGTAATGATCGCTGTCACCCAGGAGGTCGAGAACCTGGAGTCCCCTCACCAGGTTGTCACCTGTGGCCAGGACCAGGTCCAGCAGGGCATTCCCCCTGGTGGGACTGTGCACCTCCTGGACTAGGTGGAGGTCTTGTATCTCAGCAAGGAACCTACGTGAGCAGTCAGACCTGACTGGCTGCTCCTCCCAGCAAATGTCCGGGTAGTTTAGATCACCTATGATGACCACATCCCTTGATTCAAGTGCCTCTGCAAGCTGACCCAAGAATTCCCAGTCCAGCTCTTCCCCCTGGTTCGGTAGTCTGTAGTAGACCCCCACCGTTAAGTCCCTTTCCCCGTGACCCCCTTGTATTCTGACCCAGAGCACTTCAGCCTGCCCCTCCTCTGACCCCATCCTGTTAGTTGAGGATGTTTATTGCTCTTTGAAGTAGAGTGCCACACCCCACTTCTCCTCCCCATTCTGTCCTGCCTTTATAGTCTGTAGCCCCTAATGTTTACCACCGAATCGTGTGTTGAATCCCATCAGGTTTCAATGAGCCCTACTATGCCTGGGTTTGTACTAGCTATCTGGAAGGCCAGTTCCTCCTGCTTACTCCCCATACTTTGAGCATTAGTGTAAAGGCATTTAAGGCTTCCTATTGGTGCATGCACCCCACCCTGATTCCTAGAACTATCCAGACCCTTGTCACTTACCTGGGTACTTCTTGTGCTCATCTCCTGTCCTGGCTGGGAGGTGTCTTCGTGTCCTCCTGTGGCCCCATCCCCCTGTGAAGCTAGTGTAAAGCATGCTGTATGAGATCAGCCAACCTAGAAGAGAAGACACGCTTGCCTTCAGGGGAGAGGTGAAGCCCATCACACCCGAGCATGCCCCCTGCGTGAAAATGCGGATCATTGTCCAGGAACCCAAGGCCTGCCTGGTGGCACCAACTCTGAAGCTGCTGGTTGACCTCATTGATGCAGGCCTTGTGATGCCATCCATGTCACTTACCAGGAGAATAGAGGAATATACCACCTGTGACCCCGTCTCCTTGAGCTTGGCCCCCAAGGCATTGTAGCCCTTCATGGTGCAGTCTGAGTTGCCCCTGGACATGCCATTTGTTCCCATGTGGATTAGGACCATGGGGTACTGGTCAGAGGGTTGAATGAAGTTGCGTGTCCATGGGGATGAACAGCTACATGGCAGTGTCCTGCCACTCCAGGTGTTGCCAGAGCTGCTCCGGGAGGTCCCAGAAGGTGGCCTGAGTCATCTGGAATGCCTCCAGCCACTGCTCATTCATGGATTCATAGATGTTAGGGTCAGACGGGACCTCAGTAGATCATTGAGTCTGACCCCCTGCCCTGGGCAGGAAAGAGCACTGGGGTCAGATGACCCCAGCTAGGTGCTTGTCCATTCTCCTCTTGAAGACCCCCAAGGTAGGGGAGAGAACCACCTCCCTTGGAAGCCCATTCCAGATTCTGGCAACCCTTACTGTGAAGAAGTTCCTTCTAATGTCCAAACTAAATATGCTCTCCATCAATTTGTGGCAATTGTTCCTAGTTATTCCAGGGGGTGCCCTAGTAAATAAAGCATCTCTTATTCCAGGGCTGGGCAAAATGTGGCCCAGGGGCCAGATGCAGCCCACCAGGCCATTCTATCCGGCCTGCAGGGCCCCCTCAAATTAAGAAAATTAATATTTATCTTCCCCTGTCTGCCTGTCATGTGGCACTCAATGGCTTGCCAAAACTCAGGAAGCAGCTCTCAGCCCAAAATAATTGTCTGTCCCTGTCCTATTCCCTGCTGCCGTCCCCTGATGAATTTATAGGCAGCCACAAGATCACCTCTCAGCCTTCTCTTGCAAAGGCTGATGAGATATAGGTCCCTCAGTCTCTCCTCATAAGGCCTTGCCTGCAGGCCTCTGACCATAGTAGTGGCCTTCCTCTGAACCCTCTCAAGATTCTCTGCATCTCTCTTGAAGTGTAGTGCCCAAAACTAGATGCAGTACTGCAACTGTAGCCTGACCAGTGCCACATAAAGGGGAAACATCACCTTCCTAGACCTATTCATCATGCATCCCATACTGCATGATAAAGTTCGGTTAGTCTTGTTGAACATAGATTCATAGATTCATAGATGTAGGGTCAAAAGGGTCCTTGTAGATCTTTTAGTCTGCCCCCCTGCCCTGGGCAGGAGAGAAAACTTGGCTCAAATGACCCCAGCTAGGTAAACATCAAGCCTCCTCTTAAAGACCCCCAGGGTAGGAGCCATCACCACTTCCCTTGGAAGTTGGTTTCAGATCCTAGCCGCCCTGACTGTGAAGTAGTGCCTTCTAATGTGTAGTCTAAATGTACTCGCTAACAACTTATGGCCTTTATTCCTTGTTACTCCGGGAGGCGCTCAGGGGAACAAGGTCTCTCCCAATCCCCGCTAATCCCCCCCAAGTAAGTTTATAGATGGCCACCAGGTCCCCCCTCAGCCTTCTCTTGCAAAGGCTGAACAGGTTCAGGTCCTATAGCCTCTCCTTGTAGGGTCTGCCCTGCTTTCCCCAGATCATGTGAGTGACCCTCCTTTGGACCCTCTCAATGTTGTCCACATCCCTCCTGAAGTGCGGTGCCCAGAAATGGATGCAGCACCCCAGCTGTGGCCTGACCAGTGTCACATAGAGGGGGAAGATCACCTCCTTGGCCCTGCTTGTGATGCATCTGTGGATGCACAACAATTTACAGTTAACCCTACTGACCATGTCCTCGCATTGTCGGCTCATGTTCATCTTGGAGTCAATAATGACTCCAAGATTCTTTCTGCCACCATGCTTTCAAGAAGGAAGTTCCCCAGCCTATTGGTATGCTGCTGGTTCCTACTGCCTAAGTGCAGCACCCTGCACTTGTCAGTATTGAAATCCCAACCTATTTTCATTTGCCCACCCCTGTAATCTATCCAGGTCCCACTGTAATCTGTCCTTCCCTTCTAGCGTGGCCACCTCACCCCAAATCTTGGTGTCGTCTGCAAATTTGAATTGGGTGCTTTTCACCCCATTGTCCAAGTCACTAATAAAGAAATTGAACAGTGTGGGCCCAAGGACCAAGCCCTGGGGGACTCCACTGCCTTCATCCCTCCAGGTCGAATATAACCCGTCCACCACTACTCTCTGAGTGTGACCCCTCAGCCAATTTACAATCCATCTGACTGTGTAGGCATCAATTACCACAATCACCTAGCTTTTTAATGAGAATGGGGTGGGAGACAGTGTCAAAGGCCTTCCTGAAGTCCAGAAAGACTACATCCACTGCAACAC
>NW_005842189.1:904786-908718 GCF_000455745.1 Alligator sinensis
CTATAGTTGCCTGGGTCCTCCCTCTTCCCTTTTTTAAAGATGGGGACCACATTGGCCTTCTTCCAGTCATCCGGCACCTGGCCAAAGAACCATGAGTGCTCGTAAACCCATGCCAGGGGCCCTGCGATACCCCCTGCCAATTCCCTCAACACCCCTGCCGGGGGTGGAGAGCATCTGGACCTGCTGATTTGAACACATCCAGCCCCTCCAGAAGTTTCCTAACTCATTCCTCCCTGACCCTAGGCCTGGCACAGTTTCTCCTGAGTCTGTCCTGAATCTCAGTAGGGGAGTCCTGGTCCCTGCATAAGAAAATGGAGGCAAAGAAATTGTTAAAGAGGTCTGCTTTCTCCTCTGGTGCAACCACCAGATTGCCAAGCATATCCTGCAGGGGCCCCACATTACCCAGTGCCTTCTTCATGCTCCCTATGTATTTAAAAAAGGACTTTTTGTTATCCTTGATCCTTGATGCTAGCCTTAGTTCCATATCTGCCTTAGCTTTCCTAACAGCCTCCATACAGACCCGAATGGTGGAGGTATACTCCTCTTTGGTGATAGCCCCTCCCTTCCACTGGGTATATGCCTCCTTTTTGGCAATCAGGCATTTCTGAATCACCTTGGTGAGCCAGGGGGCTTTTGGGCACTCTTGCCCACCTTGCTTCTTGTCGGGATTGTCACCCCTTGGATTCTGAGTATTGTCTCCTTAAGGAACGACCACTCATCTTGGGCACTGAGTTCCCCTACTCTCGAGGACCCCAGCACCTCTCCCACTAATCTCAACTCATTGAAGTTGGCCCTCTTAAAGTCTAGGGCTACTACCTTGCTGCAGGCCCTTGGTACCCTGTGCTGGATGGTGAATTCCAGCAAGTGATGATCGCTATCGCCCAGGTGGTCAAGGATTTGGAGCCCTCTTACCAGGTTGTCGCCTGTGGCCAGGACCAGGTCCAGCAGGGCATTCCCCCTGGTGGGACTGTGCACCTTCTGGGTTAAGTGGAGGTCCTGTATTTCAGCAAGGAACCTTCATGAGCAGTCAGACCTGGCTGACTGCTCCTCCCAGCAAATGTCTAGGTAATTTAGATCACCCATGACAACTACATCCCTTGCCTTAAGTACCTCCACAAGATGACCTGAGAATTCGCAGTCCAGCTCTTCCTCTTGGTTGGGAGGTCTGTAGTAGACCCCCACGGTTAAGTCCCTTTCCCCATGACCCCCCTGTATCCTGACCCAGAACACTTCAGCCTGCCCCTTCTCATGCCCCATCCTGCTGGTTGAGGATGTGTATTGCTCTTTGATGTAAAGCGCCACAATCACTTCTTCACATTGATAACACATGTTCATCTTGGAGTCAGTTATGACTCCAAGATCCCTTTCCTCTGCTGTGCTGCTGAGAACGTTATCCCCTAGCCTATAGGTGTGTTTGTGGTTCTTTATGCCCAAATACAGCACTTTGCACTTGTCTTTGTTGAACTGCATCCTATTTTGTTCTGCCCATTTTTCCAACCTGTCCAGATCCACCTAGATCCATTCCCTACCATCTAGTGTGTTATCTTTGCCTCATAATTTGGTATCATCTTCAAACTTGGACAGGGTTCTCTCTTCACCCTTGTCCAAGTCACTGATGAAGACATTGAATAGCACTGGTCCAAGGACCGAGCCTTGCAGGACTCCATTGTCCACATCTTTCCAGGTCGATATTAACCCATCCATCACCACTCTCTGGGTGTGACCCCTAAGCCAGTTTGCCACCTACCTGACTGTGTAATCATCTACATCACAGCCCAGGTCTGCTGGATAACATGCACGACCAGTCCTGGGTAGTAGGCCCAGAGGTGGCAGGGCTGGAGGCCCAGGAGAGCAAAAGTGGTGGCAACCAGCAGCCCATCAGAGGCATCCCTGATGGGGTCTAACCAGCAGGACAGGATCCAGGGCACAGCTGTGCAGTGGCCGTGGCCCTTGGATGACATGCTGTGGCCAGCCAGGTGGTCACTTCATGTGGGGGAGTCAGTAGGGCCCAGACAGCTATGGTCCAGCTGGTGGTCAGCATGGCAGGCCAGCAGAGCCAAAACCATGGCCAGCAGGAGTCTGAAGTGCTGGTCTTCACTGCCAGGGGAGCAGCAAATCTGCTGCCATGTCTCTGCAGGTGTAGATGCCTGCCTGGAAGCATTTACTTGCAAATAGTTTACTTGCAAGTAAACTGATCTCAGATCAAATGCATGTGTAGACACAACCCAGACTATCATAAAACCTGGTGCTTACAGTCTTCTTTTGGAAGGGGGCTCACATGCTGTGTGGCAGAGAAGCCAATTGAACTTAGGGTTCCTACATCTCTTTCTTACTGTGTCTAGTGTAAGAGCCAACACATTTTGAAAATGCTTATTGGATCCATTCCTACAGGCACGAGAAACAGAAAAATGCTTAATTTATGAATCTCAATGAGATTTTTTCATGAGATAGGTGCTAAGTAACTTAACGTGGTCAAGAGATAGATAGTTCTTTGCAAGCCCATCAGCAAATAGTCAGAAGTTGGTCTCTCTTAGGTTATGTGGTGGCTGGGGGGAGCAGGGATTCCAAATCTAAATTTTGAATTGGGGAGTCTAAAGTGAAAGAAATCTCATTTGTAAATACAGGCCTTTGTTTTTGCCAAATACCAGGCTGGTGGGAAAATACTGAAAGGGATGGTTTTCCATCTGAAAATCCTATTGCTTACAAATCAAAATGATTTGTGGAAAAACGTCACTTTCAAAAACACGTGTAATGAAAAATTTTGAAATAAAGCAAATCAAAAATAGAGTATTTCAAGTTACTTATTTTCTTTTGCTTTGATATTGTGATTTGTGTTATTTTCAATTTCTGTCTGAGTTCATTGCAATGTTAAAAAGACTTCTATATTAAGATCTGTATATCTAATATATAATTAATTTAATATTTAATATGTATACATAATTACTATCATATCATAATATTCTGACATTGTCAATTAGATATTTTTATATGGTCATTCCAATGTTTCCATACTAAAATATTATGGCACTATCATACTATGGTAAACTATGAAATTTCATTGTCCTATTTCAAAAATATACTTTTCTCCTTCAATATAGACCTGATCCAAAACCAACTCATTTTAACTTTGGTACCTTTGGCTTAGTGACTATACCATTCTTCTAATTATCTTACCATTTATTTTGCCTCTTTGTGCACCCTTCTTTCTAGTGACCTACTTTCATGTATTTAATGGTACACATATATCTAGAGGAAGGTTTCCACGTCTCTATATTTTTTAAGGTCTTGTACACTGTTCCATTAAGATGATAGCATTTTTGATACACAGGAAAAACAACAAGAAAATGAAACTTACCTGGGAAAGTTTGATATTAAAGACACTGCTCAGCTTCAGAGTACTTTTATCCACTTTTGAGAACCAAGCATACACCAAATAAATTATTTTGTCCAAAGTCATCAAACTTAAAACAACCTACAAAACTGTCATAAAGCTAGTTCCATCTGAGATGCACCTGGCCAATAATGTTCTCATTTTCTTGCATTTCTAAAGAGTATAAGTTCCTGAAATTTCTCCCTAAACTGCTAAAGGGCCCCCTTTTGGGGGGGGGGGGAGGGGGGTTGATCGGGGAAGGGTGGTACAAGAGAAGACAAATATCTTATTTCTGGGTGCACTTGGTAGTAGTGCAGTCATACATAGCTGCTGTGGTTCAGATCTGAATCCAAAAAATGACTAGAGGCAAAGCAGCAGGTTTTTCTGATCTTAAAACACTCATGTGATGAAGCTTCATGTAAGTGTCTGGATAAGAGAAGGTGATAGATGCTTAAGAAATACATTAGCTAAAGATAGATAACAATAGTAAGTCAACATTAATGCCTAAGGAGCCAGAGAGAAATTACCAGCAGCAGCTTGGAGGAACTGGAGAGGCATTCCT
>NW_005842189.1:908749-927162 GCF_000455745.1 Alligator sinensis
AGATATGAATTCACATTTCAATTAACTATATGGTGTCTTCTGGGGGGTTTTTTACAGCTTTGCCTGTGTTTCCAGTGTAAGGAAGCAGAGTATGTTTATTTCATTGAATTCCAACTTTGAATCGGCTAATATGAAATATCAACCACAGTTACTTGTGTTGATACATTTCCTGCATTTAATTGCATACTTTAAGTAATACCATACCATTTCCTGTTGATTTTAATTTTTTATGATAACACATTACTCTTATTATTTAAGAGCTATGCTTGTTCTTGTAAGCACTAGCCTAGGCAGGGAGTGTGAAGCACATTGCTGCAAAAGGTGTTTAAAGAGCATGAAGACTGCTGGAGTTCCCAGGGGCAGATTCGCAAGGGGGACTGAGGCACCTACCTAACATTTTAGAAATGAAGGCTAAATCCTATCTCCCCTTCCCTTGCCTACATTGTACTAACTTAGCCATGGAACAGAAATTTTCTGTTCATATGCACAGCTTGGGTTCTGTTTCTACCCATGATGCAATAGGATTAATATGCATGCGTGGACAATAGATATATCATTTTATAGCTCAGCAGCTCAGTTGGTAAGATATTTGCCTGTGAGAGCCCAGTTCTAGGCACAAATCACCCAGAACAAGTTTGAACCTACAGCATCTTTTATTTCCTATCAAAGTGCTTTAAGCACCAGACCACAGTTAGGCATATCCCAGAGTTCTTGCCATCCATCCTCTTGAAGCTGGCCCACCGCACCTTGCTTTTAATATACAGTGGATAAACAGCATGCAGGGAGTTTCTAACCTCCTGGGACAAGGGCCCAGACCACAATCCCTTTCAGAGCAGCAGAAGACACAAGTTAAAACCCCTTTCTGAGTGAAGGGACCTAGAATACAAGTCTTCTGATTCCTGGACAAGTGCCCTAGCCACTAGACAAGTGGTTTTCAACCTCTGGCCCATGGACCCATAGGGATCCACAAACTATGTCTAAGGGGTCTGTGAAAGATTACTATAATCAGTCAAAAGTATGTGAAAACCCATGTTTACAATTCAAAGGGGTCTGCATCTCCATTCAAAATTTGTAGGGATCCATAAATGAAACCAAGTTGAAAAACACTGCATGAGACTATTGGGTTAAAACATGAGAGGTCCCTTCTTCTCAGGTAATAAACAGCCAACAGTCATGCTTTCTCTGCAGCTGAGGTTTTGGGATTTACACAGTGTTATACATGTGTTTGGGTAGTTATGATCCATGCACATAGATTGAGAGTAGCTACATAGAATCAAAACTCCACATAAGTGCCAAAAAATGATGTTACATGGCTGCATAAGTGCCACTTAGGCACATGAAAGTAAAATAAGATTTAGCCCTAAGTGCTTTACCCTGGAGGTCCCTAGAGTCCCTGGACACATATGGTTCCACCAGCAAAGTACCCTTGGACCCCAAATATCAACCTATTTGAGCAGGAGCATTGCCTGTCTCTCCTGCCTCACAAACAGGTACCCTTGGTGTGGGCTAGAGTTAGTTACTTCTTTTCTTCTCCTTAGTCCAATTAATATTCAATGATGTGATCCCAACTGGAAGAACTTCAACAGAAGGACCTCAGAGGTCTTTTTACCCCACTGCCATGTCATGCCCCAAATGTCCCAATAACCTAGCAATCAGCATTCTTTCCTGTGAGGGACAAGGCACAAATTTAAATCAGTCAGAAAGGAGACTTGAACTTACTAAACAGGATGCCTAACTCAGGGCTGTACTGCACACCTCAGGAGAAGACAAGCTGCTCTGTACCTATGCATTTTTCTTTAGCCCATCTTTTGGAGTGGCTGATGCTGCTACTTTGGAACAGTCCTTGGGTTCAAGATGAAACAAGATTTAAAAATATTTACTTACACAGGGAAGCTCTTCGTATTTGCATAACTTTCAGAAACTAGGTCATTTGTCAGCAGCCCTTCTCCATGAACATCTCACATGTGTATTATAATCTCAAATGTCTTAATCTAGCATTTCCTTAATTAGAATTCCCTCATTCCTCACTTGCATTTTTTCCTGCAAGATTTTATTTATGTTCTCACCCTGTGATACACTGTACCTTTTTCAGTCTTCTTTGGCAGTAGTGAATCCTTTAGTAAAGAACAATTAAAAAAAATAAAGGTATTCATAGGAGTAAGGCAACCAGGATTGGATTTTACGTAATGATGACTGATTATGCTCATAAAGACTGTTTTTTTGGTTTTTCATCCTGAGAAAGAGAAACAGTCTCTACCAAAGCAACATGATTTTTGGAAAGATGAGTCATAGACTCAAAGCTGAGTAGGGGGGAGCACTAGATCACCCTCTTGACTGTATTGATTATGGTACACAGAGAGCTCAATCTCTGATGTAATGGGAAGGAAGACAGAACATGGCACTTCCCCAAGGATTAAGAGGGTTTGTGTTATTATATGAGTCTCCTCCAAGTGAGGACAAGGATTATTTTTCAAAACTCTTTGAAACAAAAACTAAGATAAAGCTTTGATTTTTTTTTCCCCACTCACTCGGAAATGTTATCTAATCTAATAACTCCCACCACCTCCCAATCCAAACCCCAGAAAACTGGATGCTGGCTTCTGAAGGGTTGACCTTCTTGTACACTGCCCCCGTAATGAACTCTGGCTTCATTTTATAATATTTTTGCAAATTAAAATTACAGCTTTTGGAAAATATAGACACTCTCAGTGCTTTTAGAAAAAGCATCATCTTTTTTGGTCCTCCTTTCAAAAGATGATGTAAGAAATTTAAGTCACTTTTGACTTCAAGGGGCAGAGGGCTGAACCTGTTGTTCTGGGAAGCAGTTTCCTTATGCAAAGTAAATATAATTCAAAGAATATGTGTTGCAAGCTGTTATGTCTCAGCTGTGTGTTCTTGGGCAACCCTGGCACAGGATGCAGTCTGTCTGACTCACAAAGGACTCACCCCCCCCTCCCTCCCTCCCCTCCTCCACCTAAACGAAACTGATTAAGATGCAGTGAGAGACGCACCTAAGACCCTCAAAATAAGGGTGACAAGAGTGAACCAACTGCCCTAGGTCTCATTTGCATCTGAGATGGAACCAGATGACCATTCATTTACATGAGAGATGGAGAACAGAAAGCCTGAAGCAGAGACTGAAGTGAATTCTGGGACCAGAGAAGCAGGGGAAAACTGCATGATGGGGAATCTGTGCTCCAAATGTTAATCAACCCATGTTCACCCACACCCAGCTCAGCATTTATCAGACCAGTTCTAATCTGGATTTACTAAGGACTTCCCCCCCCCCAAGTTTAATAGGCATCTTGGGCCATACATTCCCCGGTCCCATTATGGGAGGCCTATTTAAACTTGATTGACTAAAACTCGGTTGCTGGGTTAGGGAATGCTGAGGCAAGAGACCGAGTCAGAGGGGGTATGGGCAACATTTGAACAATGGTTAAGGGTTCATCACAGCATCCAGCCTGCTGGAGCCCTAATCCCAGGTGTTGTCATATCTTTCCCGAGACGACTGGTGGGAGTCCTCTCCACAAAAGGTTATGAGCACCCCAATAATTGTTTTAAGTCTGTTAAAAGACTATAGTAAGATCTGGAAAAGTCATGCTAAGCTGAGGCTTGTGCACAACAAGTAAAAATCCAAAATCCTGATGCTGCAAGCTATCTATTGTTCCTGAAGAAACCATGAGATATCCCATCAGTATATCTGCCACCCATAGGAATTTCAAGCTGGCTCCCAAGTATTTGGGTTACTCCCTAATCTTAAGTGTTTCCTGATTATCAATCAGTTTCCTGAGATGGTCCAAACCAGATAACCCCTTGTCAATAGAAAAGACAATGATTTACACTACTGAGGGTGCTTCGAAGCAGCTGAACTGAGGGTATAAAAATCTGTAAGTGTGTGTGCTGCTAGAGGGAGAAGAGGAAGAGGAAAAGGAAGGAAAAGAAGTATAAGCAGGAGGAAAGAAGGAGAAGAAGAAAACCCCTGTGCTGACACCATCCCCTGTCGTTCTTGGGACGCTGGAAGAACAGATCATTTCTCTCTTCAAGGGTTGTGCTACGGACTGTGCCTGTCAGCTTTGCAGCCTGAGTACCGTGGACTAGGTGAGATCCCAGCGTTCTCTGTCTTCTTTCTAGGCATAAACTTCTGAACCTGAACTGTATCAGTTAAGCTTGAGCTAAGTTTCCCCAAATACTTAGTGAAACCAGGGTAGTATTGTCATTGTTGGTGTTTGTTTTTCTTTTGCATGTCTATTACTACTAGTACTATTATATATTTCATATGCTTAGCAATAAATAACTTTTATAGGCAAACTGGTAGTAATTGGGTATATTTTTCCTTCTCTGCTTCTCTTTCCTCCCGTGCTCTGCAGCAACGCTTCTTTTACCTAAGCTAAAGATCCCTGTGAAGCCCAAAAATATTGTGGGGTCTGCTCATCAAGAGGCCAAAGATTGGGACGTGCTGAGTTTGAAACACATAAGGGGATCAGCTTGTACAGGCTGATTGACCCAGTTTGACTCAGACGTCTCCTTATGAACTGAATGCTGGCCCATGAGGGTGTCAGCTGGACACCCAGCTGGATTCAGAGGGATTCTGTTCACCTGTGTGCTTGTGTCTGACTGCAGTATATTGTTGCTCTTATGAACTGATTCTTGGCATATGAGGGTGTCAGCCTGTCCATGCTGATCAACCCGGCCGGGTCAGGTGTGTCATGTTAATTTGTGTGTGTTTGTGTGTATGACTGATTTGGTGACTGGAGGAACTCAGTCCCATTGACATTGAGTCCTGCAAGATAGCTCCATTGAGGGTGAGGGCTTGCAGAAGGGAGATATACAGCTCCGTATAGTAACACAAGCAGCACATTGACAGAATCACCAACACCCTAGAAACTATCCCTAATAAATGAGCACACCCCAAAGTAATGGGCAAATTTGGTAACAAAGCATACAGACATGATATGTATTCATCATCTTTTTCCATAGGGTTGTTTGACAGTATATTAGAGACAAAAATTTCCTTAATCAATGCTAATACTAACAAGTTATATGCATGCAATTTGTGTAGTATCTTTTCTTCTGAAATGTGCCTCATTTCTTCACTCAAAATTTAATCTCTTTCTTCTTAATCTGCACAGAGTTCAGGAAGTGCAACACTTCATACAAGCTGTAGACTAGAATTAAAGGATAATTTTTCATTTTTATGAAAAACTTGTGTTATTCTTATTGCCTCAGCCACTCTTTATTGGTTTAATGCTACTAAAATTAAATTAATAGGAAAAGGAAGATTATCATTTATTATACATTCACTTATGTTATCAATAAATGAAAAAACATATGCATATATATCTATTCTTCAGAAAAACGAAAACGTTAAAAGGAGGTATGTCTCTACATTTATTAATGCACCTTAGATACTGCACATTTAGCTTAGTACTTGCTTCATAAAGTACTAACTGAATGCACAGTAAACAGAGTTACTGCACAGTAGCACCAGCACAGTTATTTTGTGATGCTTACTGCTCATGAGCCTAATAACCAGGGATCCTGGTTTTCTCTGATAAAAAACCCCCAATTTTCAGATTTAAAAAAGTAACCCAAAATGTATATTTTTCTATGATTAAAATGAAACAGCACTACGTATATATTTATATATTAGTGACCTTTCATTTTAATCACAGAAAAATGTGGATTTTGGGTTACTTTAATCTGAAAATTAAGGACTTATTTTTATCAAAGAAAACCAGGATCCCTGCTAATAACATTGTGCAGTAGGCTATTAGCATGGCTTTTAACTGCCACGCTACTGTTATTAGGCTAATGCGCAGTAAGAATCTTGTGTAGACATGCCCAGGGAAACAGAAAGATAGTTATCTGGATCAAATTTTCATCTCAATTAAATAATATATAAAACCCTTTTGTCATCCTGTAACTAAATCATCATTCTTATCTGACAACAGAAACATGCTGCTGTTGCTGCTTATGAAGCACATTATTAGATAACCTAACCTGTCTTTTTGGAGACACCGAAAGAAAGATTCTCACATCAATATGTTAAAGGGTCAGAGTAGTTGACATTTTATTTTAACCATTTACTGGATGACCTTTTGAAATATATAAACTTTGCACACATTGTTAAAATGTGTGTGTGTGTGTGTACACGTGTGGACAGATACATATACACATACACATGCTTAAAACAGAACAGAAGTATGTTACTCTGAGCTTTTATCAAATTGTATTTGAAAATCCTCTTTCAGTATTTCTAACAAGAGACCTATAATACACACTGCAGCAGCAACACCGTGTTTCTCTCAGCAGAGAAGAATAATGATCTAATTTCAAGACTACACAATGAATTTTTATAGCATTTAACTGAGATAGAAGTTTGATCCAGGTAGCCATCTCCCTGTTTTTTCAGTTTGGTATTGCCATCTTACAGCCCTTTAAAGATATGTTTTAAAGAGCAGATCAAGGATATACTGTTCAATCCTTGTGGGAGTTTTATGCATGTATAAGATTCTTCATGAGTGACAAAATTGTTTTGTTTCCCAGGGTATGATGAAGAACAAGTAAAGTGATTACATACTGTAAATTAAATTCAATGCTGGAGTTAGGAGATACAAGTTCAGTAAGGTCTCTGTATTTGTGGCTATTTATACGGGACTAGGTTACTGTCCTGTGTGGGTGGTAATAATATTTGTACTCTCCTCTGTGCTTAAGAATTCATGCTAGATTAAAAGAACGTACAAATGATGCCCCCACAGACTTCAGAGAAGGAAGGCAACACATTTACTCCATTATAAGAAGAAATAAAGCCAAGAGAGAGAAATAGAAAGGTTGGTCATTACATCAGCTTGTCATCATGAATTATCTGCCATTACTACTCTAGGATGAGACTTTTCTTTTCAAGGTGCACATTTGCTATGTTGTGCACTTACTCTGTCAAGTGTCATTAGTCAAAAGAGATTGCACTATTGGTACCTCTTATTATAAGATATTCTTAAAGATGTCTGGAGAATAGTCTCTATGGGATAGGTGTGGCTTTCATGAGTTCCAATTTCTCATCTCTTCCATAGGAAGGCAGAATTGCTAGTAAGACTTAATCCAGGATAGCCCTTGTTCATCTTTGTCCCTTTCTTGACACACAAGGAATTCTGAATTAATTATATTGAGATATAGACTTGCATATAAATATACCTAAGTGTACTCATCAGGCTACATCAGGCTACATTTCCTAGGCTACTGCCTAGGAAATGACCTGCTTGGTGGCACGGGAGCGGAAAGGGATCTTGGAGTCCTAGTGGACTCCAAGATGAACATGAGTCGGCAGTGTGACGAAGTCATCAGAAAAGCTAATGGCACTTTATCGTGCATCAGCAGATGCATGACGAATAGATCCAAGGAGGTGATACTTCCCCTCTATCGGACGCTGGTCAGACTGCAGTTGGAGTACTGCGTGCAATTCTGGGCACCGCACTTCAAGAGAGATGTGGATAACTTGGAGAGGGTCCAGAGAAGGGCCACTCATATGGTTAAGGGCTTGCAGGCCAAGCCCTATGAGGAGAGACTAGAGAACCTGGACCTTTTTAGCCTCCGCAAGAGAAGGTTGAGAGGCGACCTTGTGGCTGCCTATAAGTTCATCACGGGGGCACGGAAGGGAATTGGTGAGGTTTTATTCACCAAGGCGCCCCCGGGGGTTACAAGAAATAATGGCCACAAGCTAGCAGACAGCAGATTTAGACTAGACATTAGGAAGAACTTCTTCACAGTTAGAGTGGCCAAGGTCTGGAATGGGCTCCCAAGGGAGGTGGTGCTGTCTCCTACCCTGGGGGTCTTCAAGAGGAGGTTAGATAAGCATCTAGCTGGGGTCATCTAAACCCAGCACACTTTCCTGCCTATGCAGAGGGTCGTACTTGATGATCTATTGAGGTCCCTTCTGACCCTAACATCTATGAATCTATGAATCTATGAATCATTGTGGGAAAATGACGTGCTGGATGATGTATCAGAAATACCAGAAAGTTTTGAAATGTTACCATCAGTAATGCCCTTGGAAAATCCTCCATATCAGTTGGAAATACAAAAGACAATGAATGCCAGCAAGGGTTGAAGCAAGCTCTACCAACATTGAAACCATGTTTATTAGGGGTGTGTAAAGCTTTGGTCACCGATTAGATTCAGAGAAGTTTTGGCCTGATTCAGAAGCCAAATCACTGAATCTAAATCAAATTGGGAGACAAACCCCCCACCCCCCCCCCCCCCCCCCTCTGAATTGATTTGGAGCCTCCAAATCAATTCAGAAAAGATTTGGAAAAAGATTTGGAGATTAGGTGATTCAGAAGGCAGTCTTGCAGGGAAACAGAAACTGAGAAGAGGTAGGGGGAATGGGGGGGAGGGGGAAGACTGACATCTGTGGCTGGCCAGTGACTGGATCTTTTCCTGAGTCCTCTTCCAATCACAGTGCTCTGGGGGAGGGACATAGAAACAGCATATAAGCCTCTGTCTGCAGCCTTTTTGTCCCTTTTGTGAGCTGTTTCTGCCTGAACAACAGCATCTGAAAGGTACTACTGCACTGGCTGGGCTTCCTAGTCAGTCTCCTGCTAGTCTTTCTTCTGGGAAAGGATTGGATACAGCTTACTAATTATGCTTGCTTAGAATCCATCTACTTATCGCTATCCAATCCATTTCTTTCAACTTATTCTTCCCCCAAGAAACCCTTATTTGTTCTTGTTATTTTTCCCCACACGTTTTAAAAAGAAAGCTGTGCCTGCACTGGCTGGGCTTCCTAGTCAGTCTCCTGCTAGTCTTTCTTCTGGGAAAGGATTGGATACAGCTTACTAATTATGCTTGCTTAGAATCCATCTACTTATCGCTATCCAATCCATTTCTTTCAACTTATTCTTCCCCCAAGAAACCCTTATTTGTTCTTGTTATTTTTCCCCACACGTTTTAAAAAGAAAGCTGTGCTTTGCCTGCCTGACAGTATGTGATCCATCACTGTGCACACATTACACACACACACACACACATATAGTAAACAGAGGAGAAGAGATATTAGTTACACATATATATATATAATAAACAGAGAAGAGATATTACAGTAACACACACATACAGTAAACAGAGAAGAAGAAGAGATATTACTGTTGCACACACACACACATTTTCTAGCACAGCAAACATTATGAAGTGTGCTGGAAAGGCAGATGCCAGGTCTTCTGGCAGGGGAGGGAGAGGGGTTAGAGGTGGTAAGGGGAGAGCTGCAAGTTCCCCCTCCCCCCAGCTCAAACATAAATGCATCCTCTTTCCTGGCAATGATGAGTCTTCTGCTGCCAGCGGGAGCAAGGAGGTGGGAGCAGTACCTGTCCCTGCACCTGCACCACCTCTCCTAACACCAGAAATAACCACCAGCACCAGCATGACAGTTTCCTCCACCCCAATTTCATCTCCCACTGTGATCCTCCCAGAGCCAGAGGAGGAGCTGGATCTGGAAGCAGGAGACCTGAGCACCCTAGCAAAATAAATTCTGGGGAATGAGGGGGAATCTGAGTTTGTGCTCTGCACCTCTCAAAGAGCCAGGTCTCTTTCTCCAGAAGTTATCTCAGAGGAGGATGTGGGGGCAGGTGGCTCAGCTTCCCCTGTTGTTGTGGCTCTTCTGCTGAGGAGGGAGATAAGGCAGGATCTCCACCCTCAGCACGTGGCCCCATACTACCAATTGCATGCACACACCACCTTTAGCAGAACAGTGGTGCCCTCCCTGTATGAGGCATGCAGGGAGTACTTGAGGGAGGAGCTGTGCAAGGCAGGTCTGCAGGTTGCTCTGCTCTTCATCTTGGACATCTGAAGCAGCCGGGGTGGAGATCATGCCTACCTCTCCCTCACAGGGCACTGGTGCAATCAGTCAGGCTATTGGTGGGCTCTCCTTCAAGCCTAGGTGATGGATGAGTCCCACACAACAAGGGAGATCATGGTAGCTTAACTGCATTGTGCAGGGGTGGCTCATTGGGCAAGTGAGCTCACCCTCAGGTTCATGGTCACCAACAACGGGGCCAATATGGTCAAGGCAGTGCATGATACCAACTTTGTTGGCATCTGCTGTGTGGCACATAAGTTCCACCTCATAGTCAGGGATGCCTTGGAGGGGGACAAGGATCCTGGTGACAGCACTATTACTACCACCCAGCTGATTTCAAAATGCAGGAAGGTGGTGGGTTACTTCCACCACAGCATCAAGCAGGGCAAGATGCTGCAGGACAAACAGGCAGAACTGAACATCCCACAACACAAAATCATGCAGAATGAGGAGACTCAGTGGAACTCCACGTACCTGATACTGGACAGGCTGGTGGAGCAACAGAAGGCCATCCATGAGATGGCCTTGCTTAGGGAGAATGGGATCAGTGGCCCCTTTAACAAAGCTGAGTGGGATACCATATCTCAGATTTTGGGTGATCTCAAACCCTTCTGTGAGGCCACCAAGACCCTCAGTGTTGCTGATGTCTTCCTTAGCCAGGTGATCGCCATTGTCAAGGAGCTTGAGAACCACATAGAGAAGTTCCAGAGGATCAATGTTCCTGGCTGGGGCAAGCCGCTTTCACCAGTGGTGCAGACACTGGTGAAGCAGCTGAAGGAGGGCATCAGGAAACAGCTGGTTCTGTTGCAGTCCAGTATGGTCCACATACTGGCAGCCATGTGTGACCCAAGGTTGAAGCACCAAAACCCTTGATCACTGGGCAGGGGTGCTGGTGAACAGAGTCAGGGAGGCAGAAAGGCAGATGTGAGGGGCCATGGAAGAGGGGGATCCACTTTCCTGTGCCGTTACTCCCAGCACTAGCCAGTCTTATCCATGCCAGCCACTGCCAATGTGTGCTAAGGGCTTGGCTTCAATGTTGGGATCCAGAGGCATTAGACCCCAGCCTCGGGCAGGTAGCACAAAGGCTTTTATGGCTACCTATCTCACTGAGTACATGAAGCTGCTGGACTGCAACCCCTTGGCCTATTGTGCAATCCAGAGTCAGATGTGGCAGGATCTGGCTATGGTTGCCTGACAACACCTGTCCTGTCCACTGCCCCATGTTCCAAGCAAGAGGGTGTTCAGCAGTTCTGGGGATGTTGTGACATTCCACAGCACCTGCTTGGATCCTGGTTTGGTGGAGCAGCTGGTGTTCTTCAAGATGAGTTTCCCACTGCTGGGGTTCTCCAACTCCACCTGAAGACAGATTTAGTGCCACCCTCCTCACTCCATCCACACCTATTTCCTTTCCTTTTATTTTTAAACCATTTAATGCCCCACTCTCAGAGCTGGAGGTGGCACTCACTGCATCACCAGCCAGCAGGGGCAGAACATCTCCCTGCTGAGCTCCTGTGCCAGGATGAACTTGGAGGTATAGGCTGGGGCTATGGGGAAGGAGGAGGCCTCAAGTCCTGGGCATGACCTAAAACTGCCCCCTGCCAGGGTTGGGAGGCCTGGTGGGACTGCCAGTGGTGCAGCAACCCCAAGAAATTCCAGGACCACAAACCTCCCTGGTGAAAGGTGGGTAGGAGGTGCCTTATAACCTCCAGCCACCACACGCATGCACAATCCTGGCTAGGGAAAGCCCAGACCTGTAAGATCTTTGAGAGGCCTGAGGCTTGCTTGCTGGTTGCAGTGGAGTTGTGAGGCCTCCAGGTGATCTTAGCTGCCTGGGATGCCATCAGCAAGGCATGGGCTGCAGTGTTAGGGGAGGTATGGATCTGCAAAATGGATGCATGTCACCCCTAGACATCAGGGGCCTAAATGGAGCTGCCTCCCACCTGGGAAACACCTGAATCGGTTTTCCATCAAAGTGTGGCAGGTGAAAGAGGGGTGGGCAGTTGGCCCAGAAACAACTGGGTGGACCAAGATCTCACCCACACTGGGTAGACCCCTTGCTTTTCCTGGATGGAATGAATAGTGAAGAAGCCAGAGGCTGACATGCAATGCAGGCAAGAAAGCCAGTCATTGAAAATGTAAATTGAGTTGTCAGGGGGTAAGAAGGCCAGGCTGGGAGTGGGGGGTGGGGAGCAGGGAATGGAAGATGTAGCAGGTAAAAGTAGAGAGGTACCTGGGGAGTCAAGTGTTGGGCAGGTTATAGTGTGTCATAAATACAATGTCTATATTGAGTCCATGAGTTTCTGTATCTAGGAGGTTGATGAAGTGAAGTTCACAGGCCCATCTGTGAAAAGTGGTTTGTAAATTCCCATTGAGGATCAGGCCTGAGAGACTGAAGACAAAGTGGTTTTCTTATGAGAAATGTGCCCCCACAGGTAGTTGGGTATTCTTGTCTGTTGTTCGGTGTGCATTCATTCTGTTATGCAGTTGTTGCTTGGTGTCTCCTACATATATTCCATCAGGGCATTTGATGCACTGGAGGTGCAGGTGTAAGATCTAGGAATGGTGATGGTTCTATTGTGGGTGTAGTCATTGTGGGGGTTTCCCATCCTTTCTCCAGAATTAGGACCTTTCTCAAAGCCTTCATCCCCTGATTCTAATTACACATTGGCCCTATTAAGCATTGGTTGCTATTCTCTGTATGTTCTAATTGAGATCTCTCCGTATCAGATTAGGCAGACCAAAGATATTGTTCCAGTTATTTTTCTGAATTGATACCATCCCTGCAGAGCTGCGCTACTTCCCAGAACATCAATCCACTGTCAAAGCAGTCAAAGCCCTCTTGCCAGTCCTATGTGTTTACTTCCACAACATGAATCCTTATTTGGGACTTTACTTTCTATGGAAGAGTTGAGGGGAACTCTACCTGCACCCCAAACCTTTTAGTCTGAGTCTGATGTGCTCTGGTTCTCCTTCTTCTTCTGAAGATCATAAGATACTACTATCTTTCTGGTCTTCAATCTCTCCTGCATTCTGTTCTTCAATCTCTCCTCTGCCCTGATTCTTCAGCATGTTATGCCTGTAAAAACCATTAATTGGTCTGATCTAGAAGTCTTTATTTCCTTGCATGCTATACAATGTTAATAGATGTTCTTCAATCTAGTCCTTGGGCCTTTTCTTACAATGTGATGATGAGCTGGATATAGAAGATATCCTTAGATAAATCAGTCACACGTGGATTCAGTTTAAATTACCTGAAAATATAAGCACAAACAATCTGTAATAACTTGTTGTTATTATTACTATTTCAGACAGACAGAACCTGAGAAATTGAGAAAACTGGTTAGTGGAGACAGCTTGACTAAAGACTTATAGACTTAAGTGTAGTGGGGGCTTAGAATTTAATGGGAAGAAACTTGTACAAGACTCCAGACATAATTGGATAGAAAACTACTTCAAGAAGGACCACAGACTGGAAAAGAGAAAACTCCGAGGGGAAGTGGTTGTCGCCTATATCATGGGCATACATCAGAGCTTGGGGGAGCATCTATTCAGTAGAGTCCCCCAGGGAAGGACAAGAAATAATGAGCACAAACTGAATGAAGACTGCTTCAGGCTAGACATAAGGAAACAATTCTTCACAAGCCAAGTGCCAAGAGTTTGGAACAGGCTCCCCCCAGAGGTGGTACAATCACCCACCCTGGCGATCTTCAAAAAATGTCTTGATGCCTATCTTGCTGGGGTCATTTGATCCCAGCAGTCTTTCCTGCCCATGTGAAGGGGTGCTGGACCCAATGATCTTTAAGGTCTCTTCCAGCTCCTAACAACTATAAAACTATGAAACAAAAGCGATCACAACATTAAGCGATTTAGAGGGCACAAATGTAGAGATAAAGTGAGAATTATCAAAAGTTTAACTGATTTCGATATTTCAAAGGAAATTAAAACAATTAGTACATTTTTTTAGCTTTAGTAATTAAAAGGGGGAATAGGAAAATGAGGATGGGGTTGAGATTAAAGAGAATCTTGGTATGTTCCAAAACTAACTAGAATATTTTGCCTTAGGTTTCAGTTTAGCATGTGATTTAGAACATGGAGACAAACACAGGATAGCTAATGTGAATAAGGGTATAGAAATGGAAATAACATTTAAGATAGAAAGCAAAACTCAAAGAACTTTCTAAACTCAAGCTTTCCCAAAAGAGGCAAGAAATACTTGCTGTCTCAAGAAAAGGGAAATTTCTAGTGCACTGTTTCTCAATGAGTGGCATCCTGGGTTACTCCGAGATCTTTTTAAAGCAGTATGCCACTCAATATTAGCACAGTTAGATGTCCGAACACGTACACATGATGCACAAGATTAACCCATAGTTTAAAAAACATTGTCATATTTGTGAGATCTTTGCAATAGAAGACCTGTTCTATTATTTTTATGTAATCAAGAAATGAATGAAAGCTAAGAGCTGGCATTTTCCAAGAGATGCTAAGTCAAATGAGGGGTGCCTTCAGTCTTTAAAAGGTTGAAAACCAGTGATCTAGTCAATGCAATATTTTGACTTGCAGGTATGTTATCACCCATTATTGCATCAGTTCTTTAATGATAAATAATGGATTTCTGATGATCCCCAAGGTGTTTCTAACAAATTGAAGATGGATACATGACAGGTTCATAGTAATACTATTGAACAAGATTTGGGTGCCTATACAGGTTTCTCCAATGAACTGTAATTACAGCACATCAAAGAAGACTCAATCAAGTCTGCTGGAGTGATGTAATTACTGCACTCCAGCAGACCTCAGCTTCACACGTATCAGCATTCCTACACTGAAAAATAATGGCAGAAGCACTTTAATTAAAGCTTGTTCAATGAGCTTTAGTTAAAGCACCCTCACCACCATTTTTCAGCATGGGGACACTGATACACGTGACACTCCAGGCACTTTAATTAGAGAGGCTGTCTAAGCCTCACACCTCCCAGAGCACATATATAAATACTATCTAATTTTGACCCTGAATGAAGCAGGGTTAAAGCTGGGGCAGTTTTGCTGCCCTTGATTCATGCCAATAAAGCAGTCACCTCATAACAGCTGCACCAGGTCCTGAGCAGCAGCTCTCTCTCCCCTTTTGAAATCACTTCAAATGTCCATTAGTTCAAGCCCATTGTTGAGAACTGGCAGGTCACATAATACTGACTCATCCTTCTTATTTTCAGAGAGAGACATGGAGGAGGCTCTAGCATGTTTCCTTTTACTAGGCACATGTGAAAAAAGAGAATGAGGTGAAAACTGCTGTAAATACCATTAAAATAGTAGCCACCAACAGAAGAGAAGCCAGGAGTTGACTCGTGGAGAGAATTTTCCAGAGGAGAAGAAAACCAGACAGTGTGTTCAAGTGAAATTGCATCAGAAAGAGAGGGGAGAATGCAATAGGAAGGAAATTAAATAATTTAAACAAAATTAAATGAAGAAAGGCCAACATGCTTCCTGCCAGAAAGTTAGAAATAAACAAATGTTACTTTTCTGTGTAAGAAATTGCAATAGACATCCCAAGGATGTAACACAACTGTAAATGGACCCCTAACTGGGATGGAAGGTAGTCTGTGTATCTCCAAAAGATAATGGAGAAGGTAGTCCCCTGTTTTCTAGGCAAGTTAGTTTTCTAGAGAGTACTCTGATGATAATCCAGTGTTTTGTTGCCAAATCTATCAATATGCAACTACATAAAAATTCTGATGGTGAAATTGTTCACAGATGACACTACCTGATGAAATTAAATGAAACATTTGTGAAGTTATAAAAACCTATTTTAAACTATTTCCAAAACTTCCCAATCCCATATGATAATGATTGCTGCACTTTGATGTTGTCAGCATTGTCTGTGAAAGTAGACAATTTTTAAGATGTTTCTTCAATGAAAGAAATTATTTTAGTTTTCTAGTACCCGAGCCTTTCTGAATATTTTCTGGCTCATTTTTACATATACCCACAGATTATGCAAATATTTCCCATCATTCCTTGACTTCAAAGTTTTATATTTCATTTTCATTTGTTGAGCTAAATCAACAAGAAAACAAAAAATGATATTTCAGCAGAACAAGTTTATTAGTTCTAGAGCAAACATGTCCTTGAAAATCATGAAATAAGTCCAAAAATTATACATTTAAAATTATGATATTTAAAAGAAAATGTACATGCCAGGTCCCAGATTTCTGATTCCTCACAATATTTCTTACATTTTCACTCCTCTATATGAAGATAAAAGTGTAATGTAAAACAAGTATAAGTGGTGGACAATAACAGATAGTTGCTAAGAGGAGTACCTGCTTTTCTTTCACCTTACCTTCTCTCAGCCCCTGGCTGACAATTTTTCTCACTCCTGTTTCTCTTTTCAAAGTGCTCCCTGGTTTCTTCCCTGATTTTATTTTCCTTCCATTGTGTGGTGTATGGCACCCTTCTGTGTTTGACAGACTTCACTGCCTATCCACCAGACTTGTTTCCTGGATTACAGATAACCTTGCAGGTCAACTACTGGGAGTGGAATTCATATATCTAAGTGTCCTTACAGTGAATGGAGAGAGTTACATGCATAACAATGGGATACACAGCGGCAACATATTGGTAAAAGAGGAAGAAAGAGGTCTACAGTCTGACCTTTAATTTACTTGCACCTCAAAACACAAAAATAAACAGTTATCCTTCTCATTGCATCTGTTTGGGACTTAGTTTCTTATGGCTAAGACTAAATCAGAACAAAAGTTGACATGCCAATACTTCTTCAGGAGTTTAAATATGGTGGAATGGGATTGCACTGAGATATGATTTGGGCTGTAGTTGTATGATTTGGACTGTCCCTGCTGCAGGCACCCCTCTCCGAGTTCCTGGAGTCTCCATGCAGCAGGCGGTTGCACCTCCCTTGTGATCCCTGCAAAAGAGCTTATTCCTACCCAGACCCCCATCCCCTGGCACAGAATGGGGCAGTGTCTGGGTTTCTGGCTAGAGCAGTTTCCCTGCCCAGCACAGCTTCACAGCATTCAGCAAATGCAGCCCCTCCCTGGGCCCTGCCTGCCCCGGGACTCCTGGTGTCTGGAGCAGTCCCTGCCCCTCTAGCCCAGGGCTCCCTCCAGCACCTGCACCGTCCCCTCCCTGGGGTCTTCTCACTCATGGGGAAACACCAGGGCAGTCTCCGGCCATCACTCCCTGGCCCTGCGTCCCCTCCCCTGCTGTGCTCACCCAGCCACACAGGGGCTTGGAGCAGGGTCTCCTCACAGGCAGCTCCTCTCTTGTGCCTGCCCTAGCAGGACTCCAAGAGGACGAGAGGGAGAAAGGATGCACTGCTTCTCTCTGGTGCAGCCTATTGCTGCTGCTTCTGCAGGGCTCTGCCAGGGGCTCTCCAAAGTGCAGCCATGGTGAGGTCCTTTCCCTGGTCTCCAGCCTTTTTCTCCTCCCCTCTGTTCTTCCTCTGCAGGGAAAACTGCTCCCCACTTTTAAGCAAGCCTCCTCAGTCAATCCCAGGCCAGGGCTCTTCCTAGGCTTTTGCTAACCAGAAACCAGCATGGGTTCTTTAGGGACAGGTCCTGTCAGACCAACCTGATTGCCTCCTATGATCAGGTCACAAAATCATTGGACGCAGGTATTGCGGTGGATGTAGTCTTTCTAGACTTCAGGAGGGCCTTTCACACTGTCTCCCACCTCATTCTCATTAAAAAGCTAGGCAACTGTAGCATTGATGCCTATGTTTCCCGGTGGAGTCAGGTCAACTCTCAGGATCTCAATATTGCACCGTTAGACAAGAGAGTGTGACACAATTGCACATATACAAACACACAAATCAATTAAGTGCATACACACGCATACACACACACACTACCAGCTCAGGCACATACACATCCAAACCAACCTAGGCACATGCATACCTATCACCAATTCAAGTACATACATACTACACACTAAAAATTAGACAAAAATCAGTTGTCAATACCCGCACACTCAGTACACATACACAGATCACTAATTTGTATATCATGCACACAATTATATATAGAGAGTGTGTATGTGTGTGTTTGTATATATATATATACATACATACACACACACACACACCAGTTCACACACATACAACCCACCTACACAGAGGTAAGTTCCTAACTTGGATGGTACGGTATGTATGTGTATGCTTGGGGTACCTGGGATACTTGGGGGAAGGTTAAGGTGAGAGAAAGAGAGTTAAAGTGTAGGGAGTGAAAGTTGCCAGAACCAGGATTAGAACTGGTAGACTAGAGAGAAGCTGACTGAGGAACTGAGGCTTGGGTTTACTTAAGATCAAGTGGCTCCAGGGTTACTCAGGGTTACTGTTGCATGGGAGGGGGAAAAAAAAAAAGAAGAGGAAGCCTGGTGGCAAGGAGAAGACAGCCAGGAAAGAAACTGAGGCAGAAACCTGGTTGGTTAGGGAAAAGGAAAAGGCAGTGGGGATAAGACAGTGGCAAAGAAACAGGGGGTTTGGAGGCAGAGAGGAGCTCAGGACAGGTGTTGGAGGTGGCAGTGAGCCAGAAGCAGGAGAGGGAGAAAT
>NW_005842189.1:927849-960100 GCF_000455745.1 Alligator sinensis
TGACCAGGCCCGGGGACAGGATGGAGGCTTGACAAACAAAAAGGAAACTTGACATGACTTATGCTAACTTACATATGTAGGCCTAAATCATATAGTACCAGTAAAACAGTAATATAGAACAGTAAAAATCAATATAAACATAAAAACTGGGGGGTTTGCTACACCTACACAGTCAGATGGGTTGCAATTTGGCTGAGGGACCGCACCCAGAGAGTGGTGGTGGATGGATCATATCCGACCTGGAGAGATGTGGACAGTGGGGTCCCTCTGGGCTCAGTTCCTGAACCCACACTGTTTAATCTCTTTATTAGCAACTTGGACGAGGGGGTGAAAAGCACCCTGTTCAAATTCACCGATGACACTAAGATCTGGGGCAAGGTGGGCATGCTAGAAGGGAGGGACAGGATGCAGCTGGACCTGGACAGGTTACAGGGGTGGGTGAGTGAGAATAGGATGGGATTCAATACTGACAAGTGCAGGGTGCTGTACTTGGGCAGTAAGAACCAGCAGCATGCCTATAGGCTGGGGGACTCCCCTCTCAAAAGCACAGTGGCAGAAAGAGACCTTGGAGTCATTATCGATTCCAAAATGAACATGGGCCGACAATGTGAAGATGCAGTCAGTAAGGCCAACTGCACCTTGTCATGCATCCACAGATGCATCATGAGCAGGACCAAGGAGGTGATCCTTCCCCTCTATGCAACACTGGCCAGGCCACAGTTGGAGTACTGCAACCAGTTCTGGGCTCCGCACTTTAGGAGAGATGTGGCCAGCATCAAGAGGGTCCAGAGAAGGGCCACTCACATGATCTGGGGGCAGCAAGGCAGGCCCTATGAGCAGAGGCTATGGGACCTGAACCTGTTCAGCCTTCACAAGAGAAGGCTGAGAGGAGACCTGGTGGCCCTCTACAAACTTACCAGGGGGACCAGCAGGGAATGGGAAAGACCCTGTTCACCTAAGCACCTCCCGGAGTAACAAGGAATAACGGCCATAAGTTGTCTGAGAGTAGGTTCAGGCTGGACATTAGAAGACACTATTTTACAGTCAGGGCAGATAGGATCTGGAACCAACTTCCAAGGGAAGTGGTGCTGGCTGCTACCTTGGGGGTCTTTAAGAGGAGGCTTGACAGTCACCTAGCTGGGGTCATATGAGCCCAGTATTCTCTCCTGCCCAGGGCAGGGGGTCGGACTTGATGATCTACTTAGGTCTCTTCCGACCCTACATCTATGAATCTATGAATCTTCCTCATTTAAATCCCTGCTGGGGTAGCATCATTCCTCCCACTTCCAAGAGGGCTACCTCCACAGCAGTTTCACTCACCCTCAGGGCAGATGGTGTCCCTACTAGGACTAACTCTGTCTCCTCACACTATACCTCTGCAGGGCAGCCCTTCCTATTCCTTCAGGTAAGTATTGTACAATTTCAACGCTGCTACATGTAAATCATTGCCTTGGATTTAGCTACCAAAGTTCAACATAAGCTGCACTTTAGGGGAAATCTAAACATTTAATTCAGCCTGGTACTACAGTAGTGAGTAGACATAGTAATTTCAGGTGGATTTTCACATTGTGTGTTTAAATATCTTATCAAATTGGGGCCTAAAATATAATCAGGATCATGAGTAGGGTTTTTATTCTGAACTTGGGAAATCTAACTTATTTTTAATTAATTAATGTTCAGAATAAATGAAATAAAAGTATAATTATACCACAGATATTAAATTGCACTAAGAAAATGTGTAGAGCAGTCCACAATAAAGTCAGCTACACTATCACTGTCTAATGGTAAATCATCCAGGAGAACTCTAGCCACATGTGGTAAGTAGCACTTGTGTAGCCATGTAAGTATAATTTTGGCACTTACGTAGAGTTTAGTTTCTATTTTGTGTAACTATGCCCATCCTGTGCTTCCCTTCTGAGCATGGCTGCACTGTGGCCATGTAGTCTCTGTGGCAGAAGAGAATTACCCAGGTACACACATAATATCATGCAAATCTCTGAAATCTTTGTCAGAACAACTAGCAACTGTTTGACCCTAGGAGGACCCTAGAGGCCCACCTATTAGCCCAGTAACCCAGTGGCTTAGCTCTGGGTTCTGCACTGGTCTTAGCTCCTGTTGCCAATCAGGGGGGGAAAAAACCCAAAACTCTGCTGTTTATCCCTTTTATACAATGAAAATTAAATACAAATGCAGAAAAAGCCAGGACTCAGGGCTGCCTCATTTTGAGGCAAGGTCTATTTCATCAAGTTACATGCTCCCCATGACTTGTTCTTCTCTTCCTGGCTCCACATAGGTGTCCCTCAGTGGATCAGATTCAAGAGAGGGTCTGGTGCTCTGATATCCAAACTGGTAGTTAGAGCATTTTACTAGTAAAGGAGAGATACAAGTTCACACCCCTTCTGGGAGAGAGCTGCCTAAACCTGGGTCTCCCACTCTCTGGGCAGGTGCCTTAACCACTAGGCTAAAACATGTGTGTTTCTGGGTGGGGGGAGTGGGGGAGGAGGGCAGGGGGTAGACTCCCCCTTAGCACAGTTACAAGTATATTTGAGTGATCCTATTCTACCACAAGTGGAAATAGAATCTAAAAGCTGCAGAAGAGTCAAAATGTGAAGGCAAAATCTGTTCAGCCCTAAATCTTTGCAAGGTGGGGAGGTAGACTGTGATTTGGCACATGATATATAACTGTCAAATTCTCACCATCATCCACCAAGACTATGATTCTGCCTACAGATCATTAAAGATGAACAAAGGAGAGCCTCCTGAAGTGGAAACCATCATGGTAGACTTTAAAGGGGGCCTGAACATTAGTAACAACTGGCTGGTTTGAATCAATGAGTGGAGGAGGAGAGAGAAGAAGGAAGATGGAACAAAAAAAGGTGAAATATATAAACAGATCAGTTGCAAGCTGCATGGGGGTGTCTCACAGTGAGACAGAAGGCCTACTTTTCTCACTTGGAAAAGAAAAAAATACACTGAAAACTAGTGGAGAGGGAGATTTCAGATTAAATAAATAGCATCCTAAAAACAGACACAAACCTTGAACCGGAACTGACAATAGCTTTGATGTAAATAATCCCAGATGACTGGTCTACATTACTTTGCAGGCTTTTGCACATTGTGTTGGCATATGCCAAGATCTTGTATATTTGACAAAGAACTGGAAATCTCCATGCCCCCCACCCCCAGCCCCCCTCCTCCCAGCAGAAGGAAAGATTGGCTGGAGGAAGTTTCTTACTGTCAAATTAAAACATTCTGTGTAAAAATAGAAAAAATGTCATGACACTTTCATTAACTTTGTGAACCCTGGAATCATTTCTAACATAAAAGGAAAGAATGCTTGAGAAAAAATGAAACCTTCAAAAGGCTAAAACAACTTGATATATTGTTGATATAAAACACAGCTATATTTCTTTGCCTGTATGTAAATTCTTAAATGAAAATAACATTTTATGCTATTTGCAAAATCTCTGTTTAAAATTTGAAAACCTCACAAGTCCTTTAAAATTTATTGGGTTAAACAAGTACAAGACAACCTTTTTTCAATACTAGATGAATCTGTGGCTTGTGCTATACAAGGGACCAGACTAGATGAGCTAGTTGTTCCTTCTGGTACCAAAATGCTTTGCTTTAAATAATACAATGGGTTTTTTTCCTGAAATGGTTTAATTCATAAAGGAAAATGAACATTGTCATCTCATTATAATCCATGAGATGCTTACTGTGCAGTAACCTAATAACACTACTCAGTAGTGTGCTGTAAAAAACCATGCTAATATGCTACTGCACAGTAAACATCACACAAAAAAAAACATACACAGGCACTACTGCACAGTAACTGTAGTTACTGTGCATTTAGTTAGTACTTCATTAAGCAATGTGCAGTAACAGTTTGATTTCATTTGATTAAAATGCACATTAATGAACATATAGACATGCCCAATTTTATTAGTGCATATCAAAAACCTCAGCACTATGTAGCCTGATTTTTATCACTAATTACACGGCTGATACAATTATAATTTCATTCCAATTGGTTAAAAAAAATGTATACACAGTGGCATAACTAGGAATGGGCAACTAGGGCAGTTGCAATGGCAACCAGAAGTCATGACTACCCTTGTATACAGCAGTTGTTACACTTCTGCATATGCACAAATCAAAAAGACCCCCAATAAGAACAGTCATATATCCTCATTTGGTGAATATTCTGTTTCAGCCAATGGAACTTAATTAGCTGATCTGAATTACCTGAGGCTAGGACCAGGTACACAAATTACACTTATTGCATGATAAGCATGCAGAAAGCACTCTACAGCCATAATTGAACAAACAGTCAGAGCACATAGAGCACTGTAAAATGGTGGATCCCACTATAAAATAACCCTGGATGGATGTGGCATCAGACTTCAGTGCTATACATTAGAGTGCTATCATGAACATCTGTACCAGATCCCATGGCAACTTAGATTAGGGTCACATTCTGCACGCAACCCATGAGGCTTTCTGTTACCCTGATCACCCCTTCTCCAAGGGAGGTGCTCTGGCCTCAGCCACAGCTCATGTGGTCTGTCCAAGCACTGAGCTGGCCCCACCCCTGGTATCACTGAAAAGATTCAGTGAAGCCTCCATTTCCAACCCCTGGTGACCGTTCTCTCCAGCCAGCTATGAGCCACTGTCTGGTTTTATCGCTCAGTGTGAGGATTTCATCTACCTCATCTGGGCATTTGTAAAGATTGCAGCTTTTGTTTAAGTGTTGCGCTGTTTGCTGGACACTGCATTCACACTGAGAGCTATCAAAGATGTTGATCTTGTACAGTGTTGTTTGGAAGTGTCCATATCCAGATCCCAGTCTGTTCAAGTTGATCCACATTTCTCTGTCAAGGTTGTGCCCAATGGGGTATTCATTTGGTGTTGATATAAAATGCTGTAGGAATAGATTTCAGATCAGATTACTCTAAATTATCATTTCATTTCCATTCACCCCACCCCTTATGTAAATTTAGCACAATATACAACGCCATAGTACCTGGCCCGCCAGGCTCTCCGTGGGCACAGAAACCTGACAGCAAAGGAGCAGTTAGGATCTGTCCTCTTAATTTTGTTGGGGGTTTATTAGTCTGTGTTACATTGAGTGGGACCATAAATCTGGTTAACTGACAACTGACTGCCCCATACCTCAAGGTTGTGTTGCTTTCCTGAAAGAAACCATCATGTTTACGCAGATCCACCTAACTCAAACTGGGATCCAAACACAGCCCAAAAGATACTGAAACCTTTTTTTGAGCCCCACAACCAAGGTGTTAAAACAGCCACAACTCTGGGCTTTGCTGGCGCCCCTCCAGGAGTCATTTGGCAGAGCACCTACTTATGAGCACCACTTCAGGTAAGGCACAGTGGGAAACGGGAATTATCCCTAGCAAATCCCATCCCCCTCCCACTCTCCTGCTCCAGAGAACTGGAGAAGGCTTTTCTCTCTAACCCTAGATGCTTAGGTTCCCAGCGCTCCTGGCTCCCATGGCAGGGAGATGGAACCCAGGCCTCTAGGTTTTCCCAGCTAGGAAGGAATATGCAGGTGTTCTGTGGAGTGCTGGGTTAGTGCCAGGTCAGTGCCAGGGTGTAAAGATGCATGGCTTCTGGTCCCAGGAGTGGGGAAAAGGTCCAAACAGGGGAGTCACCACAGGTACCTGGGTTTCTCCCTTGTCTGCAGACTTTGTGTGCAGAAGGCCCAGTCATGGATCCCAACATACTGGATCCAGAATAGTCAGCTGGACTTCTGCAGAGTACTAGAGACATGTGCATAAATGGTTCCAGCAAAATGAGGACCAAATGGGACCTCGATGTGAGCAGCTGGAATAGACAGGATGGCAACTGCTTGCACCCCCTCTTCCATGGCACTTGAACAAGCTGTCCAGGCCCAGAAATGCACTGCAAAGGTCCAAACATGACGTCTATAGATGGTCACCCCCTGTCTGAGGGAGGTCACCTTTGCTGCTACAGGATAACTCTTTCAGCTCCAAGATAAGGAGTTATGAATGGTCAAAGACCACTTGGGACCCATTTATGACATCCCTAACTGGTGTCAGTACCACCTTCTGCAGGGAGACCAATGCCCTCCCAGGAAAAACTGGTTGGGTAGACTGCCACTAAGTGCCCCCTGGCATGGGGACCTCTGCTCCAGGAACTCCTCTCCGAGGCAACATGCCCAAGAGTCCCATGGAGGTGTGGCCATGAATGGCAGCCACAGGGGAATGCTCCACATTGCACATTGATTAGGAGATGCTGTGGGGGGGAGCCCCAGAACAGTGGATATGGTGGATGGGAGCAGCGAACCCATGGTCCAAGGAACCAGGAAGGCATCTGGTGGGGCCCACTATGGAGAGCAGCACTGGGGGAGGGGAAGGGAACCAAGATGCCTGAGACCCAATGCCAGGGCTGGCATTGACTCAGCCTGCTCTCCAGGGCCAACTTGCTATCCCTGGCTGCTGGCAATCATCAGCATAGGTGCAGGGCCCCAAAGAGGTTCCAGGCTAGTCAGAATGGGTGGTGGGAGCACAGCCCACCAACCCACCGGGTCTAGGTCCCACTATGGGGAGCGATGCAGTCTCTGCAAAGATGGGCAGCCCCCCCCCAGCTCAGGTCCAAGTTCCAGAGTGGACAACATTCTACAGTTTTCTTTATTATGCACACAAAAAGTTTGGCAGCTGCAACATTTAATTAAACTGAGAGGTGGCAGTTTCATACATGGCATTCTGCCTGCTGCCACAAGATTTCATGTTTGTTGAGTCCTCGAGGCTGCCCACCCCTAACTGCCTGGTGCAGCCAGATTCTTTCTCCATTCTCAATGTTAACTGACAAGACGATTCCAAGTTCCGGAACAGGCAACACTGTACAGTTTTTGTTTAATAAACACAATAGAAGTTTGGCAGCTTCAACATTTAATTAAAATGAAGTAAATCTCTTCCTCAGGCTGTATTCCCCCACAGCCCCAGTGTGTGCCCTTGGGGGGAGTTGGGGAGGAAAACAGGAAAGGGGACAGTGCCTGGCAAGCCTGGGTTGTGGGCAGCGGTGCCCATGATATAGGCCCAGAGGAGCCTGGGGCTGAAGGTCCATGGCTCACTGCCACAGCAGGGGCACTTGATGCCCTCCAGCCCACTTATCCAGGAAGGGATCTTGGCCCATGTGGGTGAGGAGCTACTCAGCCAGGGCTTCATGGATCCAGACTGGGGCCACCAAGTATTGGCAGTGGGGAATGCAGGCATCTAGGACATGTACACACACACACACACACACACACACACACACACAGTGGGTGTAGGGTGCACTGGGTGGCATTGGCAATATGTAGGGAGTGCACATGGGTGCACATGCACCCCCTGGAAGGACCAGCTGCGAAAACGGAAGTGCCAGCAGAAGTTGACTTCCGTTTTCACTGGTGGTGGTTCTGGGCTCAGTGATCGGCCACTGAGGGCCCCCACCCCTCTGGTTGGTGATTGGCCACTGGGGGACCCCCTCCCACCCCCCCATCAGTGATCTGGTGACCCTGCAGACTCGGGAGGAACCAGTCGCCCATGCTGGGTGGGCACAGGTGGGACAGTCAGTTGATGGCTCAGGGCCATGATGAGCCACTGCCACATGAGATCCTGGTGGGTGGCCATGATGTCCCTTACAGGCAATCAGGGAAGCTCGGCCGTTCAGCTCCACTCAGGAACAGTCTAGAAATGATGAAGAGCAAAGCAAAAGTTGTCATTTTATTCTAGTCTACATTTCCAATGTATCATTCTAACAGCATATTGTTTCTCATGACATACTTCACATCTTTAGGTCTAATGTCCCAAGTGATATACACTCGAAGGAAATGCAGGGGTCTCCAATTACTATCTTACAGTATGGGTGTGTCTACACATCATCATATGGCAACATTGCTATGGTGCCGTGCTGTACTACTTCCAAAAGGAAGTACTAAAGCACAGCATAGTATGGGTGGTTTCTGCAACATGCATGTGGCACACAGTTATAATTTGCCACTATATCACTGTAGCAGCCCACTATACCCAGGAAGCATGCCACTACAGAGATGTAGCTGGTGATCACGTGTAGATACACAGGATTGCTACATTGCCATAGTGTGCCGTACAATGACATATCATATCACATTGCTATAGGGTGACATGTAGATGCACCCTAAGTGTAGGCAAATTAGGAACCGTGGACTTTGATTTTATACAAGCCTCTCAAACTCAGTTTGCAGAATTGATATAAACTAGTTAACTTTTTTCTCTGTAATTTTAAACTCATGTTGTCTTCTCCTAGTCATGATTAGATTAAAGAGGGAAACATTCTACTATGTAAAGAAACATTAAATTCTTAGAGGAACTCCCCTGCAACAGCCCAGCATACAAAAGTGGGTGTACTATTGCAAATATGAGGCATCAATTCTAGATTAACTAAATTACTACAGGCATATTTATTTGAAAGTCATTGTTTTCAAATTTTCCCCTCACTTACATGTGCTCAGGGAGAGCAGGCTTTGACAGTAAGGAGGGGAAGGGGATCCAAGGGGAAGAAATTGGCAGGTAGAGAGCAAGAAGGCTACCTGACTCCCCAATATTTTTTCCCTGCTGTAGCAATGACAGGGGGACAAATTGAAGGCAAACCTTCAATAATTAGATTCTATGCATGGAAAATTATAACAAATGTATATATAGACTCTAATTATGGGGATTTTTTTTAAATCAGAGAGAACCAGGATCCCTGCTGATCAGGTATATACCAAACTGCTGCCAGTCATTTTGTTGTTTTAGGAATGGTTAACTCTTGATCAAATGGTCCCTAGCTTTACAATATACAGATTTTAAAAGATGCAACAAATTGTAGATTTTTTTTGTGAATATTTCATGTCCTGCAGCATTATTATCTTTGATACATGAGCCTTATCAATAGAAAGCAAAATCTCTAAAAGAAGTTTTTAAGTAGCCTAAATATGTCATTTAATAAAGAGCTAACTAAATACATGAACTGAAGCTTATACACATTACAAGCATCATAGTATAAGAATAATTGTAGGTATCTCTTAAAATTTAGTAAATCCTAGTATCATAAGAAAAAAAAAATATTATCAATAGCCAAAGGGTGCGGGGGGCGGTGTTTTTCCCTTAGTCACTTCTTACCTCTCAGGCAGCCCAACTGGAGTACTCCCACGTCTTGAAACCGACTCCTACCCGCCACGTCTTGATCTTACTTGAAGTTATCAGTCGGGAGGTGTTATGAATGCAGAATGACCCCGGCCATACAGATGGAACCCTTTTCTCATCAATTGATGTCTCGCTTCCCGCTCTTCTGAACTTTATGCTTTACCCCTCAAAAGAATCCACTCATCTCTTTATGAGGTTGATCAATTCACTTTATTGTAAATCAAAATACTCTTTTTCCAATTTTCCAGGCCAAGTCAATCAGCTTATTCAACGTAAAACAACATACATGAACCTAAGTGACCTCCATGAATTTTTAAAACTGTTTTTAGCCTTTTTTTTTTTTTTTTTTAATAAACTACAAAGAAACTCCCTTAAGTCTATTGTTGCTTTTCTCCCTTTTTCTTATTGGCTCCCAGGGCACCAACTGTCCAAATCCATATCCCTCGGACGACACCAGGAAAACAGAACAAAAAAAGAACCCCAAATAAACTTGCCCTGAACTCATCCCATCAGCAATCTGCCATCATTCCTTCCTTTTCTTCTTTTTTTTTTTGGTTTGCTTCTTATTTCTGTTTGCAGCGTATAACGCTGCCCTCGCCTCACCTAGGTGAGTCTATTCTCTTCTCTGCTTCAGAGACTCCTGGGTTCTCCTCCTTGAGTCCCTCTCTCCTCATCAGGGCAGGTCCCTGGGACCCCTCCACTCCAGTCTCCACTCCCTGGTCATCTTCCATGGGACCACAGGGTTTTTCTTTGCTCGCACCGTGCCACGCCCCTGCTGCACTGCCTCCTCCTCCCAGCTTTAACGAGCAGCTGCTCCGGAAGCACCGCTCTCCCAGCGCTGTCCCAATTCCCATTGCCCAGATCAGATCTCTTTTCCCTCTCCACACCATGTTTACATCAAAAAGAGTTTCTCTCCTACAAGATTGATTGTCATATACTGCCTTTACTTCCTTCAGCTGAATCCAGCTTTAATAATATTTTTGATTTCTCCCATATTTTAATGCTGATCAGAGCCTTCCAAGGCCCCAGAATAATACTGGAGCAGCCTCTTGACTACTCCATTGTCAGTTACAGCAATCCCCAAGGGTTATTATGACATGAAAGAGAGGGAGAATGCAGCAATACTATGGCTATACCCCTTCACATTTTCCCATACCTTCTAGAATGACTGTGGGAGGCTGTGTTGCACCACTATAACCTGTCAAGCTACCAGAAGAATCCTTTTACATGAGAAGGATTTCCTGGAGACTCAAGTCATGTATAGGTATTTCATTTCTACTGGGAGAATCACCATTCTCCCAGTAGAAATTACCAACATACAGGTATTAATTCAGCTTGTTGTGAAGAAACATGCCCATTCCATGAGAGAGATCTTCCAGGTTGATATCTAGAAGATATCCACTGTGAGAGTTTCTGGGGGACTTTTCAAGAAATTTCCACTGCCTCTTCATACCCAGAATTGATCAGCTTTATGATCCCCCTGTAACAGGGGCGTCTCTTTGGGGTCCATCTACTGGTGGGCCCGCCCACCTGTTATGAGCCAACCGCCCGCCTTCTCTCTTGCCACGCCTTGTTGTTAATTGATTAATAGATGTAATTAAGTGGGAGGCTGCCCATTTTCTGCCCCGATGCCAGGGGGTGCTATCTGTGGCTCCATTCCTCCCCTACACCACAGCCCAAGCCTCACAGATTGAACTGACGTTGTTCGGTGTAGGAGTTATTATAATTTGGCTCCCTGGTCCTCCCTGGGCACTCCGCTGCCCTGTCTTGCTCTGTGCCTTCACTGGCCCTTGGGTTCTCCACAGCCCTGTATCACTCTGTGCCTCCACTGGTGCATGGGCTCTCCACAGCCCTGTCTCGCATTGTGCCTTCACTGGCGCTCGGGCTCTCCGCAGCCCTACAAAGTGCTGCGCCCTCTCTGGCACCGGGGTCAGTGCACCCCAAAAGCTGTGCCCTCTTTGGCGCTTGGGTCTTCACGCTGCTGTGGGTCCCTATGAGGCCTCCTCCTTCCTCTAATAGCCTTACCCAAGCCACTGGTCTTAAACAACAACCAAAACACAAGCCCCTGGGCTATAAGTCCAAGCTGTCCAGCTATAACATCATTCAAACCACACCAGAGAATACTCCATCCCACAACTGTGTCAGGGGCTGCTCCTGCAGTCAGGCCTCTCCTCTTTGGTTGCTCTGGGAGAGCTCCTTTCCCCTTGGTTGCTGGCAGGGAACTGCCATCCTGGCCTCAGGTCTGGGGTTTATATGTGAGCCGCTGGCAGGTGCGGGCCGCTAGCTCACTCTGGTTGCCCTGGCAACCAGCAGCTGGGGCTCCCCACTCACTGCTAGGGCTCTTCCCCTAGCAGTTTCCATTCTCTATAGGAGCTGGGCACCTAAGTGCTCTGTGACACACCTCCCCACTTAAGACTCTCACTCACCTGAGTGGGTCTTCACCTTTTCAGGTATCGCATCCATCCTGGGCTTCTCTAGGCCTTTCTTCAGTCACCCAGCAACTCAGGAACAGGAGGCAGAGGTTTTCAGGCGCCTCCTACTCACCTTTTCCCCAAGGGCACACCATGTGGGATTTGCTGGGAGTTACCCTGCCACATGTAGTCCTCCCACATTAGCCAGCGTTGGTAGGGTGCAACTTAGGCCTGTCTTTTCTCCTCTTCTACAGCCTTTAGATGATAGTGAGGATGGCTCTGGGCATGGTGTATTCTCCTGAATGAGACTGCAGGCGCAGCATCGTAGGCATTGGGAATCCGCCTCTCTGCTGCCCCTCTGTCCTTCTCCACTCGCCATTTGTAAGGTCTCGGCCTTCCTCTTCCTGTCACCTGACTAGCTGGCAGGGCTTGAGCCTTAACCCCAACTTGACCAGCCGGCCATGACTGGAATGTACTGGACTTAAAGGGGCCACCCTGCCTCTTAGTAACAGGGCTAGGGTTCCCTGTTACACCCCACCATGCTGCAATCAAAATAAAGATGCTATTGGGAACTGAAGCATCTGTTTCCAAGAACTATTTTCAGAGTTTCTGAGCACCAACAATTCATCCTGTTTTCAGTGGGACACCATCTCCTCCCATTCCATTTTCTGCAGCAACCATCTGAGTACCCCAAACAGGAAAGAATATAAACTCTGCAATGTTCCCATCACCTCCTGAGTACCCTTCACTATCGAGTATAATCCTACATTGCCCCCAGGGGTCTGCTCTAGGTTAGTGACACAGTTTCATCTTTGAATGTATTTGAACAGTGATGATTTTTCATATCTTGTACAAGATAGAGATAATGTGAGGGAAGAAAAGAATTTGAAAAGATGCTAATTACTCCACAAGATAGAGTGATTTAATTAATTCATCCTATAGCCTTTTCTGTCACTCTTACTAATCCAGCAAAGAATAAGTAATATTTTGTGAACACAGCGGGGAAAATGGATTATAAAAGAAACTGTGAGGCATTAAATAATATAATGCTTTCACATCTGCCTTGGGTTACTTTTCTTTGATTAAAACAACATAAGTCCAGTTCAAATTCATTTAAAAAAATTAAGGGTAACTAAAAATAACTGCCTGCTTCCCAAAGAAAAATGTATTGCATGCCACAGAGAATACTGAGAAGAGACAGAATGTATTCTTGTGTTTTGAATTTTCAACGGATGTTGGCTGTCTTTTGGCATACTAGAAAATGAACAACTCTTGTTAGCTTTAGGGAGTCTTGCTCCCTCTAACACATTCAACAGATGTCTTATATTAGGAACAGAATGTCTGAATGGTGTAAGTCCTGGCTAGTCAGAGTTCTTTAAACATGAACATATAAGGGGTGCAGATAGTTTGCAGGAATTATACCTGCATTCTTACTGTAGAGCATAAAAATTGACATGGGAATAAAGGGAATAAACACATGCAGAATAGTCTTCCTTTATGAAAACCAAAAATTTTGAAGGAAGGAAACAGATTTATAAAACTTTTCTGTTGTATTGAAATATGTGTTCATTTGATAAATCAAGAATGTAGTAACCTGATAAATGTACTACAAATAATAATAATAATAATTTGATAAACTACAAATATAATATTTTAGTAGCTAGGGTCTAGAAAAGGTCACTTTTCTATTGTATGTCATTTAGATTAATATGAATTTATTTTAAAGAGCTATGGACCCTAATTAAGGAAGGTATGTAGAGCCGGTTAAAAAAAAAGAACTTAAATGCCTAGAAGTCAGGTGCTACAACACCTAACTTTTTTAGGTGACTGGCCCCTGTAGTGGAATCCAAAGACTAGAGTTAGCTTTTATAGAACAGAGGCAGCCAATAACTAGACAGTAAGAAATGTTGTTAAATACAGAATTATATCTGAAATTCTATTGTTTTCCAGTGCTTAGACACCCGAGTCAAATCTATGGGTAAGCCACTTGGCCACCTCTTATAGGAATAGGTGCCTTCATCATTTCTTTAAACACAGTTCACTGTTTTCTTATGAAATGCAGCAGAGGCTGTTGCAACTGCCCATCTTTCACATACTTTAATATAAAGCTTTCTGGTGAGGTTTTTCAGAGGAGAAGTGAAAGGTTGGGAATGCTGTATACTTGTCATACTTCAAAAGTCATTATTTTACCATAGGATAGCATTTCCCTTTTTTATGAAACCTGATCTCTGGTAAAACCACAGTATCAGGAAACATACATAACTGTCTTTAATGAATTGAGCTTCCAGTTTACAGTCTCCTGGGCATGCTATCTTATTTAAGAATTTACTTATGGATAGAAAATTAAATGAGGTTGTAACAGGGTGATCTGGCCCTTTAGGAGGTGGCAGAAAACCTGTGGTAGAGGCCCAGTTGCAGGCAATTAGGCACTAAAAGAGTACCAGCAGGCAGTTACAAATCCCCAGAGAGAGAGCAGAGAGCTTTGAGCTAGAGGGAAGTATCAGTCTACATGGGAGAGGGTGTGGAACCCAGATAAGTTCCCAGCCAGGGAGAGAGCCCTCCCTCCCCACTCCTTGGAAAAAGGTTATCCATTTTTCGTTTGTTTGTGGGAGCCAGGACTCTCTTTGCATTTGAAAGGTCTGGCTAGAAAGCTCTGGGAGGGCAACACCAATCCGCATGAGGCAACAGGCTCACTAACCTGCTTACAGAGGCATCTGTGAAGACATAAAAAACTTCATTCTGGCAAGAAATATAAAATGTGATTTGAATTCAGTTTCGTATCTGATTATTGAATTTTTAGGTTGAAGGTGAACAGCTGTCTTTATTAGGTGAGTGATGTGAGTATGCCAAGATCTGTTCCTTTTTGTGTGTGGAAAATGTTTGACAAGGCTGCTATGTAAACAGGGTTCTTAAACTTATCTCTGTTGCAGTCTTTTAGCAAGTATTCTGGGAAAGCAGAATTGAAATATTCTGATTATATGTATTATAGTAGTACCTACAGGTACCAAGTTCAGAGCCTCACTGTGGTAGGCACAATAACATTGTGAGGCCACCCCTGATACAAATAGCTCATAGGCTAAACAGACAAGGTGTCGGAGAAGAAACTTAAGATTTTACTTTAAAACAGGGGTGGGCAAAATATGGCCCGCAGACTGAATCTAGCCCACGACACCATTCTATCCAGCCCATGGGGCCCCTAAAAAAAGTTGGAAAACTAATATTTCTTTGCTCTTGGTTCCTGTCAAAAATGACAGGAACCAAGGGCAGTAGGACCCAGGGGAAGCCTGGTGGGCTCCAACAACAGCAGGGCCCGCCCAGCCCCACCTCACAGCCAGAAGCCCTAGCTGCGGTTTCCGGGCTGGTAGCACATGGCTGTCCCAGCACAGGAAGCTTAGGTAAGTGGGGGCCGCAGGACCCCGGGTAGGGAAGGAGTGCAGGGGGAGAAGCAGCCCCTCCCCACCCCACGCCGGATGCCCCATGCTGCAGCTGCTTGCAGCCCCCGTGGGGCTGCCTGTGCCCACTCTGGACAGCCCCATGTGGGCTGCAAGTGCCTGCAGCATGGGGTACCAGGCTTGGGGCAGGTGAGGGGTTGCTTCTTCCCTGCGCTTAGCTTTTCCCTGGGCTCCTTCCCTGTGCAGAGAAAAGTGGTCCCTTGCTTACCCCATGGCCAGTGCCCCACACTGCAGGTGCTTGCAGCCCACACAGGACTGGTCAGAGCAGGCACAGGCAGCCCCAGGCAGGCTGTGAGCAGCTGCAGTGTGGGGCGCTGGTCACACAGCGAGCAAGGGGCCGCTTTCTCCCCCCCTCCCACGCTCAGCACCACCTTGTAACCTGGCCCCACTGCCAGCCTGGCAGTGGGGGCAGGTTACAAGCTGGTGCTGAGCACAGGGAAAAGTGGCCCCTCACCCACCCCATGGCCAGCGCCCTGTACTGCAGCCACTCGCAGCCTGACTGGGGCTACCTGTGCCTACTCCAGACAGCCCCATGCAGGCTGCAAGCACCTGCAACATAGGGCCCTGGCCATGGGGCAGGCGAGGGGCTACTTTTCCCTATGCTCAGCACCAGCTTCTTCCCTGATGACGAGCAGGAGGTTGGGGCTGTGCACTGCCCCCTGCCTGTACCACGGGGCTGGGGGGCACTGGGTGTGAGTGGGCAGGGAGCCAGAGGGAGCACAGGGCCTGCACCGGTATCCGAGGGCCAGTGCTGGTGAGGCCCAGAGCAGGGTGGCAGAAGCACAGGGTCCCAGCTGGCAGGGGCTCTATGAAGCCAGGCCAGCTCCATCCTCCCTGCTGGTGCAGCCCAGCCCAGCTCCACAGACGCCTTCCAGCCTGCGCCCCACTTTGGGCCCCACCGGTGCTGACCCTGGGACATTGGTCCCAAGACATTGAGACATTGCTCCCAAGATGGTGACCAGGGGGCGGGACTACCCATGCAGCCCTGGACAGCCTGCCAAAACTGGGTAAGCAGCCCTCTGCTCAAAATAATTGCCCACCCCTGCTTTAGAAGATAAATTTCTTATTTGACAGTGAGATTATACATTAAATTAGATCATGTTAAGAACACTTAAAGTGTAATGGCATGTTAAGGCTTATTAACAAATACTAAGTGCCCTCCAGGCATCTTAAAGTTATGTCACTGGGTGAGGATTATTTTTCAGTTGTGCTACCCAGCTCAAGTTAAATTAATTTCTGGCTGTTCAACTGAGATGAAACTGTCAGTCTGTAGTCCTCCAGTATCCCAGGGCACACCAGTCCCAGGTGGAATAGCTATGATCCACAACTCTATGGCCTGGATTGACACCTGGGGACAGCAAGGAAGCAGGTGAGTGAGGAAGGAGAGTCTAGGGGTGAAGGGGGACCAGGGACAGGTGGTCATAGGAAAGAGGGGAGAAGGGAAAGTGGGGAGGTGGGTTGGGAGCCGACACACTGTTGCAGTTGAGCTATGTCCAATATCAAACCCATACTGCCTCCACCAGACTCTGTGACTTCCCAGCAGCTCGATGTGGGGCAAAGGAGGACAGAGATGAGAGGGCAAGGAGGAAAAGAGAGCTGCTAAGCAGCCACAAGGACTGGCAGAGGTTGGATCCAGGTGCATAATGTGGGCTGCAGGAAGCCCATCAGCATGTTCAGAGTTAGCATGTGCTAATTGTAATGTGTAAACACATCTTTAGGTCACACAAAATGACAGGATTGACAGTCAAATCCCAGTCATCTTCTCCTCATCAAATGCTGTATCGTCTACTACATTGCCATCCATTAGAAAATGCAAAGATCAACACACATGCTAAACCAATATGTAGGCCAAAGCTATCCAACTTGTAAGTGACTGGGGGATACGCACTGTGGAGGCTGCAGCAGCAAGGGCTGCAAGCTCTGGTGGCTTTACTAGTGTGAGCTATAGGTTCCCAAATGCACCCCTCCCCCCACCAGAACCATGTGCAGTGCAATGGCTGCCCATGCTCAGGTAACTATTGCACCATGAGCATGCCCAGCCCAGCCCCGCCCCAATTACTACACTGCATGCATGTAGGTAGCACCCCCTTACCTCTGCACCATGCACATAGATGGCTCCCTTGGTGCTGTGAGCTGTACTGCCCCACCCCTACACCTGGAACAGGAAGCAAAAGGTGAGGGAGCCTAGAGACCTCAGCTGCAGCAGTAGCACCAGCATCAGGAGTGATAGGGGTACAGTGGTTGGATAGGAGCCTGGGGCATTACATTAACCCCTCGCAGACTGCATGGGCAGCCCTGAAAAAGTCATACCCATCACACCAAAACCCTTCCCCCCCCCCTTAGTAAATTGGAAATAACAAAGATCCCAGCAACAGAATGGGTCCATTACTAGGTGGAAATAGTTAAATTGTTAATGATGCAGAAAAGCCAGACTTTTTCAAGAAATATATATGGCTGTGTGTAGATAAAATGAGGAGCGTGTGCGTACGACACTTTAAAGGAGGCTAAATGCTTTTGCACTGCTTTAATGGTGTCAGTTTTTGCATGCCTCAGTGGCATATTAATTACAGCCACTGTAGATAATGCACCTTAAATGATTTGGGGTGCAGCAAACTAAAACTCCTCCAAGGAATTTTAGTTTGCTGTCCCTACAGCTGTGGAGCGAAGCACCAGGCTCCCCGCAGCTCCACAGGCAGCCTGGCAGCAGCCCAGGAAAGCAGGCTGCTGCCGCGGAAGGAAACACCAGCCCCTCTTAATAGCCCAGGTACTGCTCTGCCTGCCAGCAGTTTGCCCTCCCCTCCCTGCCACCAGAGAGGCAGGTAAGTGCAGGGTGTGTGCATGACATGGGGGCTTAAAGAGCCCTAAATTGAAATAGTGGGTTTAATTTAGGTCCCTGTTCTGCCTACGCACCTCCTATACGTTTTGTATTTGGATGAACACATCTGCAAGGGCCCAGCAGGGGAGGTAATGCTCAGAAGCAACCAAAATGGGTTCATTGAGGGCAGACCCTGCCTAACTAACCTGGTTTCCATTTATGATCAGGTCATAAAGTCCCTGGATGAGGGCGTTGAGGTGGATGTCATCTTCCTGGACTTTAAGAAGGCCTTTGTCACTGTTTCTCACCACATTCTCTTAAAAAAACTAAGTGACTGCAGCATTGATGCCTACACAGTCAGATGGGTGTCAAATTGGCTAGATAATTGCACCCAGAGAGTGGTGGTGGATGGGTTATTTTTGACCTGGAGGGATGTGGGCAGTGGAGTCCCCCAAGGCTTGGTCCTGGAGCCTGTACTGTTCAACATTTTTATCAGCGATCTGGATGTGGGTGTGGAAAGCACACTGTCCAAATTCACTGATGACACCAAGATGTGAAGCAAGGTGGGCATGCTGGAGGGGAGGGACAGAATCCAGCTAGATCTAGGCAGGTTACAGCGGTGGGCGGATGAGAATAGGATGGAATTCAATGCAGACAAGTGCAAGGTGCTCCATCTAGGGAGAAGGAACCAACAACACACTTATAGGCTGGGGAACACCCTTCTTGTCAACTCAGTGGCAGAAAGGGATCTTGGAGTCATTGTTGACTCCAGGATGAACATGAGCCGCCAATGTGAGGAAACAGTCAATAAGGCTAACTGCACCTTGTGCATCTACAGATGCATTACAAGCAGGTCCAGGAAGGTGATCCTTCCCCTCTATGTGGTGTTGGTCAGGCCACAGTTGGAGTACTGCATCCAGTTCTGGGCACTGCACTTCAAGAGGGATGTGGCTAGCATTGAGAAGATCCAGAGGAGGGCCACTCACATGGTCAAGGGCCAGCAGGTCAGGCCCTACGAAAAGAGGCTAAAGGGCCTGAATCTATTTAGCCTCCACAAGAGAAGGCTGAGAGGGGATCTGGTGGCCATTTACAAACTCACCAGGGGGGACCAGCGGAAACTGGGTGAGGCTTTGTTCCCTGGGGTACCACTGGGGGTTACTAGGAATACCGGCCACAAATTGTTAGAGAGAAGGTTCAGGCTGGACATCAAGGGGCATTACTTTATGGTTAGGGCTGCCAGGCTATGCAATGGACTCCCAAGGGAGGTGGTGCTTTTTCCTACCTTGGGGGTCTTCAAGAGGAGGCTGGATAGATATTTGGCTGGGGTGTTTTGACCCCAGCACTCATTCCTGCCTAGGATAGGGGGTTAGACCTGATGATCTGTTTAGGTCCCTTCTGACCCTAAGCACTATGAAACTATGAATTAGTATCATCCACTGAAATTGCATGGGGACATTGAAATGCCTTCCAGACCATTGATAACTGAGGAGAATATTGGACAACTATTGCAGATAAACATTTTAAAAATAGCAAGCTCATATAACTTTATATGTGAGGCTGAAAAGAGCTTTCTGAGGAGATCTCTCTTGCACTGGTCTTGATTTTTTAATATATCTTAGAACCCTCCCAAAAATTGAACCTTTTGATGTGGTGGCCCTATGTGCTACTTATGACCTCAAAAGCAATGTCTTCTGGAGTTGTTATTACTGGTAGGGTCACCCATGGCAGCAAGGTTGAGGGCAAGGTTTCAAGATTAATAGCAGTCCAAAAATAAAAAATAAGTCTCCAGTGGCAGAGCAGACAGATGAAGGAAGAATACTTCACAATGACTGCAAAGGCAGATGAAGGCCTCACTGGAATAGAAACCTCTGGTTGCCATCAGATTAGCTATCATGCAATGACATCCCCACATTAAAAGAAGACCTGCTTAGGCCTTTCCTTCAACAAAAAGTCTTATGCAACATAATTGAATCATCCCAAACTCCTTCTGTCAAAACAGCAAAAGTGGATGACATACGGATCCGACCCTACTCAATACACCCACACTTGATTGACTATGTCATAGTGCATGCCTGGGACTGTTGCAATTGTTACTTTACCAGACCAGTGCATATGACTGTTGGACAGATCATCATTTGATATGTTCCATCATGTCCATTTGTATTGCCCTAAAACGTTGTAAACAAAAGAAGCAACCAAGGAAGTTGTTCAATATTGAGTGCTTGAAAGACCCCATTAAAAGCAGTCATGTCCAGCAATGCCTTAGTGATCCTGAAAGCGCTGCTTTCACACTTAAAGAGCCTCAAGAAAGTTATGTGTGAGGCATGTGAAGAATCTCTAGGCTTCTCCACAAAGAAACATCAGGACTATTTTGATGATAATGATAGGAATATATAAGCTTTCACTGACAGAAAAAGGAGAGCCTTCCAAACTTGGCAGAATTGCATCAACTCCAAACAGAAGCAAGACATTTATCACCACGTTAAAGCTGAGATGCAGAGGAAAATTCACAAATGAAAAAATAAGTGGTGGGAGAACAAAGCAAGAGAGATTCAAAAGTTTGCTGATAGCTACAAAACGTGTAGTTTCTTTAGCACGACCAAAGCTATCTATGGGCCAAGCACATAAAGAGCCATTCCTCTGAGGTCCCAGGCTGGAGCAATGCTTCTTTAAAGACATCTCCACCATCAATGCTCAATAAGGAACACTTTCAAAAGCTTCTGAAGCAAGACTCTGTTGTCAAAGACAACACCGTTGAAGCCACAACACCCCATTAAGGACTACCTTGAAAATCCACCAGTTTATCAAATGGAGAAAAAGGCCTTGAAAGGCATTAGGCAAATAAAGAACACCAATTCATGTGGTACTGATGGAATATCAACTGCAATTTATAAGCAAAGTAGAAGAAAAGTCTCTTAGTAACTACATATTAGTAGCATTAGTATTAGTATTAATACAAATATATACAAATCAGGCAGCATGAAAAGATTCCCAGTGACTTGAATGATGCCAGAGTCATAATCATATTTAAGAAAGGATGTAGATTGTATTGCAACAATTATTGTGGTATTGCGTTCCTGTCCATAGCTGGAAAGATTCTCATCTGCATTCTCCTCAAAAGACTCACTTTCCTACTAAGAAGATTGTATCTGAGACACACTGTGATTTCAGACCACTCAGAAGAACAATAGATATGATCTTTGTTGCTAGACAGCTGCAAGAGAAGTGCCAAGAGCAACACTGAGATCTTTTACATGACCTTCGTTGACCTAATTCAATCAACAGAGAGGCCCTATGGAAGATCCTGAGTGATGAGATTAGGATGCCTGCCAAATTTGTTACTCTTACTTCTTCATGATGACATGACAGCAACTGTCCTAATCAATGGGTCGGAGATGGAAAACTTTGCTATTAGAAATGGATGCCAGCAAGGATGTGTGATTTGCTTTGACATTCTTTTCCATCTATATCACAGCTATTTCGCATCTCATTGCTGATAGACTTTCATCTGGAGTCAGCATTCAGTATCTCATGGACAGGAATCTCTTTTAACATCACCTAGTTACATTCTAAGTCCAATATTACCAACATCTCCATTATTAATCTTCAGTACACTAATGATTATATAATTTGCTCAATTTAAGAGTTCCAACTCACTCTTGATTGCTTTCATGAAGCATATGCAATGCTAGGATTCACTGTCAATTGCACAAAAACCAATCCTTTACCATCCCACCACCAACCAACCAGATGCTCCTACACTTATTACAATTAGAGGACAGTCCTTGGAAAATGTAAAGTATTTCCCTTATCTGGATAGTCATCTTTCCCAAAAAGTAACCATAAAGATTGGCCATGGGGGGATTTCCCCTCCCCTCCCTCCCAGTCAGTGAGATTGGCCACGGGGGAACCACCCCCCTCTCTGGTCACTGACTGGTCAGTGGGGGAGCATGTGCCCCCCCTAGGTAAGGTAGTACTAGTCGTCCATGGTCATTCCTACCCTGTTGTATGGGTGTGAAACTTGGACGGCATATTGGAATCACCTGAAAGCTTTGGAACTTTACCATCAGTGATATCTTTAGAAAATCCCCCATAACAATTGGAAGGAGAGAAAAATAAAAGTCAGTGTTCTAACTAAAGCAAACACCAGTCAGTATTGAAGCCATGTTTATAAGGCACCAGATCTGTTTGATAGAACATAAGAATACATGACAAGCAGCTCTACAAATATCCTATAATCCCAACTCCCTGACTAGTTGTTCACCACTCTAAAGGTGGGCAAAAGAAGAGATTCAAGGGCATCTTAAAGGCCAATCTGAAGATATGCAATATTCACATCAATACCTGGAAGATTCAAACACTGAATCATCCCCAGTGGTATCAGCCACTTTTGAGTAAACTCCCCTCACTATGGAGATGAATAGATGAGAGAAACAAAGGGACAGAGGTGTGACTCAACGTCACCAGAATCTACTCCTTTGCCCTGGAACTGTTTGCTACATCAGCAGTCAAACAGATGGACTTCCTCAGTCATCTACAGACTCACCAGTGACTTCCCTATTTACTGGAAGACTGTTATACTCATATCAAGGGACTGACAAGAATGCTATGTTAGAATACAGGGAAAAAGCAGAAGGTTAAAAGAATGCTAATTCTATATCAATATTCAAAATGGTGAAGCAAGCTTTTGGTTAAATATATATTTAAGAGAAGGCTAGATGAATACCTTGCTGGGGTTGTTTGACCCCAGTACTCTTTCCTGCCATGGCAGGGGTTCGGACTTGATGATCTGTTCAGGCCCCTTCCGACCCTACCAACTATGAAACTATGAAACTATAATTCCTAGATCAAATAATGAACAAAACTATATGGAACTCAAATTAAGAGTTTTAGATGCAGAGGATGTAATTAATTGTATAGTTTAAGAAAAATAGATATTGTTCAATATTGATAATTCAAATATTGATAAAGAAAATGTATAGATGTAAGATTCTTTGGGTAGATGTGATATCTTTTATTACACTGACTAAACAGTTGGAAAAAAGTTCTTTGTAAGCTTTCAGGCACAGTCACCTTTCTTCAGGCAATGAGAGAGACTGCTGCTGTTATATGTTCTCCAAGGTAGCAAAGAAGCTAAAGTAAACAAGAAATCTGTGAAAATGCAAATGAGTGGAAGTTTGGAAGACAATGGGTAGAGATGCAGGGGGGAGGGAAATGTGTGAAGGAATGCAAGTGGTCAGCTTGAGGCAGGTTACCTGTCTGTCAGATGTCAGGAAGGTAGTAATGTGTCATAAATCCAATGTCTATATTAAGTCCATGATTGTTTGTATCCAGTAGATTTCTGAAGTGAAGTTCATAGGCTCATCTATGAAAAGTGTTTTGTAAATTCCCTTTGAGGATTAAAACCGAGAGATTGGAGAGGGAATGATTGTCTTGTGAGAAGTGAGCCCAGACAAGTAATTGGATATTTTTGTCTTTGATGGATTTTTGGTGTGCATTCATTCTGGTCCACAGTTGTTGTTTGGTTTCTCCTACATATCTTACATCAGGGCATTTAGTGCACTAGATGAGATATATTACATTTCTGGAGGTGCAGGTGTAATATCCAGGAATGGCGATGGTTCTGTTGTGAGGTGTAGTTATTGTGGAACTGATGGAGATGTGTTGACACGCTTTGCATTTCTTGTCATGGCATGGTCTGGATCCATTTGGTGTGGGTTGGATAATAAGAAGTTTGCTTCTGGTGATGTGGTTAGTGAGGCTCAGTGCTTCTTTAAAGGCTATGATGGGTGCTTCTGGAAAGATCTCTTTAAGAATTGGGTCTTCTTCCAGTATGGATTGCAATAGTTTGAGGATTTTCTGTATTGGTTCCAGGGAAGAATGGTATGTCATAACTAATGGTGTTTGATTCATGGGGATTTTCGTTTTGTGCTACAGCAATTCTTCACATGGTATCCAGGTGGCTTTTTCAAAAATGCAGTCTCTCTCTCTGAAGGAGTGTCCTTGTTGGGTGAAGCCCTTTTGAGATTTGTGAAGTGACAATCACGGGTATTCTCCTCAGTGCAAAGTTGGTGATATCGGAGAGCTTGGCTGTAATATACTTCTGTATAGGTGTAATATGCTGAAATGGTACTGCATACTACAGATTTATTTTTATCATTCCAATTAAACACAAATGCAGTACCACACTATCAAGGAAGCACCTGTTACATAGATTAAAAATTGGCTGACAGACTTCAAAAAGTCCATGGGGAATCATAGAATAGGAAAGTTTCCAGATGGGTTCTTCAGGGATCATTTTTAAACTTAATCCTAGGAAATTATTTTATCAATGATCACGAAATAAATGTTAATACAATTTATGGATGCTACAAACATTTGCAGAGTAGTGCTTTAATGATAAGAAAATGACAGCCACACACAGTGATCCTGGAGAGCTTTCTAAGTTGGGTCACTGAAACAAAATTCCTTGAAGTGGAAAAATACAAACCATACATCAAGGAACAGAGAATGCAAGCTAAACCTACAGAATGGGGACTGTATTCTGGAAAGCATTGATTGTGAAAAGAATTTAGTAATCATAATTGACATGCAACTCAACATTTGTGAAGTTGCAGTGTAAAGAGCGAATGCACTTGATGCTTCATTTATAAACAGGGAGGGATGAGTCGGGTAGGGAAGTAATTTTACTCTTGCATATGCCATCAGTGAGATTTATACCATCATAGTGGGACCAGTTCTCAGGTTTAGCTTTAGGCAAAGTTTGGAGAAGGTGTGGAAAGGAGCACAGAAATAATCTGAGGTCTGGAGAATATGCTATGAAAACAGAGATTTAGGGAGCAATTCTGTTTATTGAAGAGATTGAGAGGCAACTTTATAACAGTGTAAAGGTATTTTCTTGGGAAGAAACACTGGTTACTAAAGGGACTTGTATTTAGTGGGAAAAGCCATTTAGAATCCATAGTTGAAAAAAAGTCAGACAAATTTAAATTACTAAATGATGATTCTGTTTAAATGTAGGGGCAAGCTAACAAGCAAAGGGGTTAGTTTTCCAGTTTGCTGTTTTCAATCAAGAAAAGATGAGTGAATTGCCCAGGTTTAGCTGCTTTCAAATAAAGACTTATGGCTTTCGGGTGGTAATTTATTGAATGGAATTTTTTGGTCTGTGTTCCACCCAAGGTCAGGTCAGGTTTGAATGACCCCTTGGTGACTTTTGAATCTATCTAATACCTAAAAGTATTATAATCTAGAAATTCCCCATTTGAAGTTCTGCCCCTTGACATATACCATCCAGACCCAAATAAAGGTCATGAAAAGCATCTTACAGGCTTGATTCTTTTTCCCCTGATGTCATGGTAAAATGTTACTATTAATAGGAGCAGGATTGGTGGCCATTGTTTTTGCCTATAAAACTTAGTAGATGAGTAACCACAAGAATTTGTCTCTCATTAAGCTAGGATTAACCCACTGTGATCTGGGTAGTTAATAGACACTTGCTTCAAGAAAATTCCTGTGTATATGGATATGTCCATTACCAGGATTTCCAAGATTAATGTAGTGCTATTGTATTCAAAATCACACTCTTCTCTTCTGCGTGTATGATCATGGACATAAACAGAAAGGGGAATCCATGCTGCATCCATGATGTTTATGAAAACAAAAGCTTTATCTGTTTTCCACTGTCTGAAGTAACAAAAAATCCATTTTTATTGGACGTAAAACTAATGTTGGAATAAGATTCTGGTTTTGAAGTATTAGATTGAAAACTGCCTGATCCATTTGCCATTCTCTTTGGAACTTTTGCTGACAGTTAGCCTAGTGTCAAGGCCATTTTGCCTTGAATATAGATTGCAAGTTGAAAATACTTTTTTTTCTGACAAACTTAAAATCCAAAACCTTTTCTAACAGAATAGATTGAAGTTTACTTCTGCCCCACGTTTTCTTATATACATGCCTCCTGGTCAGTTATCCCATAGCACTATTACTGCTCTGCTTTCCCTGTGTAAATAAAATAAAATTCTGTAGTGCTTGCCCAATAAGTCAAATCCCTTGCTAGATAATACTACAGTATTTTGAATTTGAAGTACATTTCATAGTCCCTCTAACAACTAGACTCTCAGTCTGAGAACTATTCAGGTCATTAAAGGACCTGGTAACTCATTTTTGGACAAATAGATTTTTTTTCATCAAATAATGCTGTTTTACCAAAAAATTTTAAAAAATCAGAAAGATATTAAATTTTAGTAAACTTACAGCAAAATATCAGCAGCATTTTCTGTTGGGTTTCTGGGAAAGCTGTCTTTCTATGGGACTTAGAAAGAGTAGCCCTATCAAGTTGGATATTTCAGAATCAGGGACTCCAAGGATTTCAGGAATGGTGATGCAGAACCTAAAACCCAGAACCCATCTCCACAATCGGCTTTCAAATTCTAGGCTCCTACTCAAGCCGTGGATCTCTGGTTATCATTCAGCCAAGAGACTGGCAGCCTTTGAAAGCACAAAAGGCCAAAATGAATCCATTGCTTTTAGGGCATCTGGACAGCCTAAGCTATGTTAGGGATTCTATGAGTGCATCTAAATGTGCAAATAACTCTAGAGTAAACTGTCCTGGTTATGCATCTACATGTGCAGGGATGCAGGAGCAGATTTGCTTCTCCTAGCAGGAGATAGTTCTGTTCCCTGTGGCCTTGCATAAAGCCTCTGCAGCAGCCAGGTGGAGCTCTAGACTCCCCCTGGATACTAGCCCAGGAGTTGGCAGGGAGCATGGGGCCAAGAGACAGCTGTCTCCTGAGAGCTGCCTGCTACTGCCACCGGAGCCTAGGCAGAGACAATGTTCTGTAATTGTGGGACCCAGGCTGGGAGATTATCTCCTAGCCCAAGCTCCGTGGTCTTGAGGCCCAGGCTGGGAGATGCTTACCTCCCAGCACTGGCTCTGTGATCGCAGGGCCTGGGCTAGAAGATTCTTATCTCCAAGACCTAGCCCCACGGTTTTAAGAATTCTAAGAATCTCCTATAAATCTTGTGATTCTAAGAACCCCCCAGTGCTGGCCCACAACCATGGAGCTGGCTCTGGGAGATAAAAACCTCCTAGTGCCGGCCCCACAACTGTGGAGCTAGGGCTGGGAGATAAAAATCTCCTAGTCCCTGCTGTCTGATCATCATTAAAAAGCAGGGCTTGGGAAATGAGAATCCAGGTGAGTTCACTAGGAAAGGTGTGCTTAGAAGAACAGTAAGAGAGAGAAGGTAGATTAAGAGACCCAGGGAAGTGGCTGGAGGACATTGCATGCCAGAGCCACTGCCACTGCCTCTGCTTGCATCTTTGAGATTTCTGTCCAGGCAGCACCACTCACCATCAATACTTCCACCCCAGGTCCAGGTTTGGTGTTGTGGGAACTGCAGCTTGCAGATTCCTTCCAGTGACAGCCAGGTCAGGGAGTACCTGCGGAATGAGTGGTGCCTCCTGGCAGTGTTCTTCAGGGAACAGGCAAGACAGCAACAGGATAGGGTAGTCAGGCATCCTCTCCCATGAGGAATTCATTGATTTGATGCTGAAGGAGACCTCGGGAACTGTGGACGAAGAAATGCCAGAGGCAGTGCTAGAGAAGAAAGAAGACATGGACACCCAAGAGGGTGGAAATTTTCAGCTTCACCTGCATTGGTTCATTTGGAGAAAAGATACGCAGCCCTAGCAGCAGAGAGGGAAGAGCACATTCCACTGGTAGAAGAGGTAAGGCCAGGTCTTACCAAGGTGAGAAGGATAGAGACAACTGCCAAGAAGAAGCGACAGGTGGTGATGTTTGGAGACTCCATTCTGCAAGGGAAGGAGAGAGCCATCTTCTAACTTGACCTGTCTCAGGAAGTCTGCTGCTTGCCAGATCCGAGATGTCATGGATGGACTACCAAGACTCATCCAGTCCTCTGACTAGTACCCCATGCTATTCATCCATGTGGGCATCAATGATACCACCAGGAGAGACCCTGAGCATATCAAAAGCAATTACAGGACTCTGGGAGCAAGGGTGAGGGGTTGGGGGCTCAGGTTGTGTTCTTGTCGATCTTTCCAGTCAAGGGAAAGGGCCCTGGCAGAAGCAGGTACATCCTGCAGATCAACACCTGGCTGTGCAGGTGGTGTCACAAAGCAGGGCTTTAGCTTCTTCAACCATGGAATTGTCACAACCCAAAGGTGTGATTTTTGTTTTGTGTGTGCTTTGGCACCACTGAATTATGTTCCTGCTAAATTACAGCTTCTTTGCATGGTGGAGTTTTCTGCTGCAGAGGAGAACCCCGGTGCAAAACAATTCCCGCCAATTTGTAGCTTTCTTTGCAGGGTGCATTTCTTTGTTGCAGCACAGAAGTGCTCGTTGCAAAGAGTTCCCGCCATTCGTATTCTAATTCAAGCCCCATTATTGGCTTGCGTGAAATTATTCACACGTGGCGCCTAGCGATTGGCTTGCTAGCCGTATAAAAAGCTTGAGTGGTTTCCGCCCAAGTTGGAGGACTCCACGAACACCAGGAGGAGGAGACTTCACGCTGTGTGAAGATCTCTAAGCACTGTGGAGCCTATCGGACCCAGTGCATTCCAAGCAGGCAACAGGGGTCTGATCAGCCTCTAGCCTCTCCCCATTGCCGATCGCAAACCTCGACGTATCCCTCTCCCTGCACGCAAAAGGATCCACGGAGCCTCAACAACTCCGTGGGAGTGATCCGAGTATTGTCTGAGTCCTCAAACGAGGATTTAAGCGGAGCTGTGCCTGGGAAACTGTCCAGCCTACACCGCGACCATCTTCGGTGTAAGTAAACAATCTTGAATCAACCATTACGCGTCCATGCCTAATTCCAGCGTGTCGCCTGTTCTCTCCGACCCAGCGTGCCTGGGCTGCTGGCCACAGCCCGTGCAGTGCGAAAAAGGGCCCGGACTGCTCCTGGCCCACACAGGAATGTTCTTCCAAGAATAAGGATTGCTGGGAAGAGAAGGGATCCACCTGATAAAGAGAGGGAAGAGTGTCTTCACAGGCCGTCTAACCTAGTGAGGAGGGCTTTAAATTAGGTTCACTGGGGGATGGAGAGCAAAACACTAAGATAAGTGGGAGACCTGGAGGAAGAGCAAGTGGGAGGGGGCAACAGTGGAGGTGCTCTCATGCTTCCTGAAAAATCAGGGCAATCAACTAGTTACCTCAGGTGCGTGTACACAAATGCACGGCGCCTGGGAAATAAGCAGGAAGAACTGGTATCCTTGCACAGTCAGGGAGCTATGATGTGATTGGAAAAACAGAGACTTGGTGGAATAGCTCACATGGCTGGAGCACTGTCATGGATGGGTACATACTGTTCTGGAAGGACAGGCAGGGGAGAAAGGAGGAGTTGCACTTTATGTAAAAGAGCTGTATGAATGCTCAGAGCTCCACTATGAAACTGGAGATAAACTTAACTCAGAGACTTTCAACAGGCCTAAAGGGGAGAGCAGCAAGGGTGAGCTCGTGGTGGGGGTCTGACCAGGAGGAACTGTTGGACGAGACTTTCTTCAAACAGCTAGCGGAAGTTTCCGTATCACAAGCCCTGGTTCTCCTGAGGAACTTCAATCACCCTGATATCTGCTGTGAGAGTGATACATCAGTGCGCCGGCCATGAGTGACTTGTGCCTCCTGAATCTGTGGGGGGCACCCGCAGAAGCCGCCTGTCAGGAGGGGCACCAGCCCTATCAACAGCATCAGTGTTGGCTGTTGGGGAGGGCACAGGCCCCACCGTGGGGCACATGCACACCCTACCTGTCGCCTATGGCTCAGGCAATCCATGATGTTTTTGGACAGTGTTGGAGACAACTTCCTGGTAGAAGTGTTGGAGCAGCCAACTACAGACCATGCTCTTCATGACCTGTTGCTCACAAACAGGGAAGAATTAGTGGGGAATGTAGTAGTGGATGGCAACTTGGGCAGCAGAAACTATGAGATGATATAGCTTAGGATCCTGAGAAAAGGAAGGATGCAAAGCAGAATAAGGACCCTGGACTTCAGAAAATCAGACCTTGACTTGCATAGGGAACTCACGGGAAGGATCCCCTGGGAAGCCAGTCTGAGGGGGAGAGGAGTCCAGGAGAGCTGGCTGTACTTTAAAGAATCCTTAATGAGAATGCAGGAATAAACCGTCCTTGTGTGCTGGAAGCTTAGCAAGTATGGCAGAAGACCAGTTTGGCTTAGAAATGAACTCTTCAGTAAACTAAGTCACAAAAAGGAAGCTTGTCAGACATGGAAACTTGGACAAAAAGTAGGGAAGAATATAAGAGCATTGCTCAGGCATGCAGGGATGAAGCCAGGAAGGCCAAAGCACAATTAGAGTTGCAGCTAGCTAGGGATGTGAAGGGTAACAAGAAGGGTTTTTACAAGTATGTTGGGAGCAAAAAGAGGATCAGGGAAAGTGGGTCTCTTACTGAATGGGGGAGAGGATGCAGAAAAGGCTGAAGTACTCAATGTCTATTTTATCTCAGTCTTCACAGGCAAGATCTGCTGGAGACTACTTCACTGGGCAGCACAGTTTGGGGAGGAGGTGACAAGCCAATAGTGGCAAAAGAATAGGTTAGGGACTATTTAGAAAATCTGGGCATAGTGAGGAGAGCTTTAAATTAGGTTTGCTAATTAGTTCATGGGGGTGCTGTGGGAATTGGCTGATGTGATTGCAGAGCCACTGGCTATCATTTTTGGAATCTCATTGCAATCAGAAGAGGCTCCAGATGACTGGAAAGGCACAAACAGTGCCCATATTTAAGAAAGGGACAAAGGAGGATCCATGGAACTACAGACCAGTCAGTCTTACCTCCATCCCTGGAAAAAATCATGGAACAGATCCTCAAGGAATCTGTCTTGAAGCACTTGCAGGAGAAGAAAGTGATTAGGAACAGTTAGCACAGATTCACCAAGGGCAAGTGATGCCTGAACTATTGATTACCTTCTATGATGAGGTGGCTGGCTATGTGAATACAGGGAGACCAGTGGATGTGGTATAACGTGATTTTAGCAAGGATTTTGATACAGTCTCCCACAACATTCTCGCAGGCAAGCTATGGAAGTATACGGGTTGGATGAATGAACTGTAAAATGGATAGAAAACTTCTGGAAGCATCAGGCTCAGAGGGTAATAACCAATGGCTTGATGTCTAGTTGGCAGATAGTGTCAAGTGGAGTGCCCCAGGGGTTGGTCCTTGGGCCAGTTTTTTTTAATGTCTTCAGTGACCTGGAAGAGGACATAGAGTGCACCCTCAGCAAGTTTGCAGAAGACACCAAGCTGGGAGGAGTAGTAAATACTCTTCAGGGTAGGATTAGAATTCAGAGTGACATAGACAAATGGGAGGATTATGTCAAAAGAAATCTTATGAGGGTCAACAAGGACAAATACAAAGTCCTGCACTTAGAATAGAACAATCCTATGCACTAGTACAGGCTGGGGGCTGACTGGCTGGGCAGCAGCTCTGCAGAAAAGGACCTGGGGGTTACAGTGGACAATACGCTGAATATGAGCCAGCAGTGTGACCTTGTTGCCAAGAAGGCTAACGGCATACTGGGCTGTATTGGTCAGTGTGTTGCCAGCAGGTTAAGGGATGTGATTATTCCCCTCTATTCAGCACTGGTGAGGCCACATCTGGAGTACTGTGTTCAGTTTTGGGCCCCCTACTACAGAAAGGATGCAGACAAATTGGAGAGAGTCCAGTGGGGGATAACAAAAATGGTGAGGAGGCTGGGGGACATGACTTATGAGGACAGTGTGAGGGAACTGGGCTTATTTAGTCTAGTGAAGAGGAGAATGAGAGGGGATTTAATTAGCAGCCTTTAACTACCTGAAAGGGGGTTCAAACAAGGATGTAGCAAGCTAGACTGTTTTCAGTGGTGGTACATGACAGAACAAGGAGAAACAGTCTCAAGTTGCACCAAGGGAAGTTTAGGTTAGATATTAGGAAGAATTTTCTCACTAGGAGGGTGATAAAACACTGGAACAGGTTACCCTAAGGGGTGTGGGCTCTCCATCCCAGGAGGTATTTAAGACCTGGCTATAAAAAGCCTTGGCTGGGAGGATCTAATTGGGGATGGTCTGGCTTTGAGCAGGGGGTTGGATTAGATGACCTCCTGAGATCCCTTCCAACGCTTAACAGTTTGGGGTGGGGGGTGCCAGATAGAAGAATTTCATCCTTGTCTGGTCATACACTCAGAAAAGATGGATCTTCTGCTCCTGGAGAAGAGGCCTGCCTCTATGGTCAAATATTCTGAAATCATGCTTACTTGGACAAGAAGTAAGTTAAAAAAGATAACAAGAAGTTTTATCATCTGGTGGCATGGCTTAAGTATAGTTTCTTATCTAGACATTTACATGCTTCACCCATTGGGTTCTTAGGAAGAG
>NW_005842189.1:960131-973773 GCF_000455745.1 Alligator sinensis
GGACTATGCATGTAAATTCTTCTGCTGCAAAGATGCATGTAGACCAGACTAAAAGTCTATCTTTATCTAATTATGATGGAGAATATTTGCATCCTTTCAGACATATCTCACGATATTGTCTCTCACTTAATATTTCCACTATGAGAAATACCCATCTTTGAACAGCCTGCATAGCCAGGTGTTAGCCTTATGGGTCCCCTCTTTTTTAATGTAAATATGTTATTTTCTGGATGGGCCTGGTTATTTAGCACACCCATGTTGGATGCCAATTGTCAGTGATTACCTCTCTTCAGCCATTCAGATTTTGAGTCTCTTCCTAGAATAAACCTCATTATGCAATCCTGGTTTATAAGAAATATATTTATATAAAATACTACTATTTATAAAATATAAGGACAATAAGGCTGAGCACATAGAGATTACACTACCTGTACATAGAGATTACACATGCCATATCTATAAAACAGATTCAACAAAATATGCATGATATTCCACAAACACCTGAAATTATAGTGGGTTTCTGACAATAACTTACACAGATTTGAATCAGTTTTTATACATTTATTGTATGGCAATAAATGTGGAAAAGTAAATGACGACTAGAAGAAAGAGTTCACGTAAGGTACAAGTTAACAAAAACTAAACAAAACATCTAACCCAGAGAAATTGACTGGGCTCTTACTTAACTAAATTAAAACAATTCAGCAAAATCATGTTCCCTTTATGCTAGTTCAGTATAAGAATAACACTGCCAAACAACATATATAATCAGAGAAGTTCCTCACGCACTCCTGGAGAGCAGGTGGGACCTGTGCCCCAAGATCTGAGCACAGGATGGGGGTGGGCTTGGGCTGCCCACTGCAGGCTTGGACTCTCGCCCTCCTGCCCTCCTCCAGGGCCTTCACAGCCCAGCAGATGCAACCCGGCACTGCAGGGCACAGTGGGGCCATGCGGAGAAGCTGCTTACTGCTGTGAGCTCCAAGCTGCCCCAGTGAGGCATCCCCTGTACATGAAGCAGCAGCAGGGGTGGTGGCATGGGGTTGTGGCCCTCACTGCTGCTGCGCTCACCAAGGATACCTCACCAGGGCAGCACAGAGCTCACAGTGGCAACAATCTCCCCTGTATGGCCCTGCTGTTCCCCGCAGTGCTGGGTCACACCTGCTGGGTTGTGGAGTCGCAGGGAAGGGCAGCAGGGTGGGAGCCTGAGACTGCAGTGGGCAGCCTCCCCACCCTTGCCCTGTGCACAAATCTGGGGGCATGGGTTCCCCTGTCCTCCCAGGAGTGTGTGCAGCAGCAAGGAGCTAGTCCCCTGTCTTCCCAAGCCCACAGCAGGCATGCAGCAGGCAACAGGCAGCAGACAGTGGAGGGTGGGAAGCTGGGCTCTATGCTCCACTGCAGCAGCTGCCACCTCCTACAGGGTCCCTGGCCCTGTAGCCTGGCAGCTGGGGGCCCCCTATAACAGGGCTGGGGGGGCAGGGGACTGTGGGTGGGGGGTTAGGGGCACCAGCAGGGCCAGTGGGGCTGAGGGGGAGGAATGAGAGGCATGAACAGGTCCAGGGAGCTGTAGGGGGGAGTGAGGGGCCTGGACCTGTGTTCTGTAAACTAAGGGGGCATGGGAGTTCTGATTTTCCATGATAAAAAACCCCCAAAATCAAATACCAAAATGTATAGGTATTTAGTATTTATTTCATTATAGTGATCGAGGCACTGGTAGGCTTCCAATTTTCTTTAAAGTCTTAAATATAACAAGAAAACATTGTGTTCAGCTGATACCTATATATATATATAGTTGCCTTTTATTTTAATCATGGATTTGGGGGGGTTTATCAGAGAATGTGTGGTGTTTTATCAGGGAATTTATGGGTTTTTTTGGGTCAGGGATAACCAGGATCCCTGAAGAAGTGTTTGCTACCACTTTTTCTGGGCAGCATACTCCCCTATTTCTCATTCCTGGGTGCAACACATCCCATTTTTAGAGTTCTAGACTCAGCTACACTCAGTTCTGTGTGATTGCTTCAAGAACTCGGAAAATGCTATTGGAGTTTGACCCTACACTAACAAAAGTGCAGTGTGGCTCAGTAGAATCTCTTCCTATAGGAACCTCTCCCAGGGGGCATCAAATGATCTGCATATCTCAAGACATATGTCGTATCATCTTACATCTCTGCTTCATCGTTAAGGCACCAATGCTAACTAAGCACATAAAGTAGCTGAATTGCATGCCCAACCTGATAATAGTTTAGTGGGTGTAATGAATAAATCTGTGTGTGTCAATCTTGTCTTCCCTTTTGCAAGCTCATAACCCTCTCCCCTCCTTATCCCTCCCCACCCCCAACACAAATTATTCTTGAATTCCACTAAATAAAACGTTAGGATTCAGAAAGTATGGGCAGTCAATTCCATACCCCCCAAGGAGCTGCTTGCATTTTGAAGAGATATGTCTATGTTAATGAGGAAGAAGGGGTGACGGGTAGAGAGATCAGTCAGGGTGGATCCAGAGGGAGTACAGTGGCATAGACACACACCCTTTAGGCCAATGATGCCATAGGAGCAACAATTAGGTGCTATTTTTAAGTCCTCAAATTGGGAAAGAATTCTTACCCCTCCCTTCCATGGTCAGCAGCACACCTCCTTCCCACCCCACACTGCTGCTGCTGCTGGCACCACCTGACCCAAGGGCAGGGATGATGGAGGCTCCAGAGGCACTTCTTCCCACCTCAGCTTGGCTCTGCTAAGACCAAGGCTCAGCAAGGGACAGTGGCAGATGTGGGTGGACTCATGCTGCTTTCCTGGCACCCCTGGTTATTTCTACCAGGCCAGGAGCAGGTGCAGGGGAAGGGGAAGGGAACCCATCCACTGCCATCATCACTGTTGCTGCTGTTTCTGGCCAAGCCTGCTCCACACACAGCCTGGCTGGAGTGGGGCAGGAATGGCTCTGGAAGCTCCAACCCCAGCCCCATGGTCAGCTGGAGACAGTAGAGACCATTGGCGATGCCTAGGGGGTGCATGCAAGTGCACATGCATCCCCTGATATTGGCGGTGCACCGCTCAGATTGGCTGCTTCTGACACTGCTGGCAGCACCTGTAGGAAGTAGCCACTCGCCACACCCCTCCGCTGCTTGCTGCTGACACTGCTGGCAGTGTCTGGGGGCGGTTGCCAATTGCTGTGGACACTGCTGATGCTGTTGGCAATGTCTGTGGGTGGTTGCCGATTGCTGGTTGGCACTTGCCACCCCCCACCGCCAACACCACCGTGGCCTCCTGTGGGAGCTCCCTGCTCGCTGCCACCACCTTCCTGCCACTGACACCACCACCACTTCCTGCAGGCAGTCACTGTGCCCCCCCCCCAGCCTCAGGATGCACGCGACATTCATGATAGAGACAGCACCAGGAGTGGGGAAGGGACAGGGGGAATGGGTGGAGAGGTGAGGGGAAGGGATGAACTGCTGAAAATGGAAGAGAAGGAAGAGGGGGGAGGGAACATTTTTACCTTATTAAGGGATTTGAAAAATAACCCAGCTGCTGATCTACCAATGCATTCTGTTCTCCCCAGTGGGAGAAGGAGAAAGGCTGGGATCTGAGGGCATAGCCGCCACTGCAGCACCGATTGCTGCTCCCACACCCCCTTTAACAAAATCCTGGATTTACCCAGAAGAAGGGTAAATCTAGGGCAAGATTAAACCTACAAAAAATAAGCTTGTAATTTTGACAGCAAAAGACAATAAGCAGGGGGACGGTTTGCCAATGCAAAGCCCCACTGAAGTCCACACAGTGTCTGCGTGTTTACTATCAATTTCAAAACTGGACCTTTTGGTTTCATAAGAACAAGTTTTTATAGAATGCAAGTCCAAGAAAAATATTCCTTTGTTATTAAAGAATACAACTGAACGATTGTTTTAAAGCTAAAAATCTTTCCCTTACACTACCTTTCACCAAATCATTATGCTAGTGCCTGAGAAAATGATTATAGCAACAGGAAAAAGTGAAAATGACTAGCATATTTTAATTGTCCATTTTAGTCAGATAAATAAAAAATCTAAATAAAAAAACAAAGAATTAATCAAAAATGATTTTAAATGCAATTATCTTAATAAAATAGACCAATATTATTCTAGAAATATAAGGATTTATATATAAAAAAGTTTTTAACCCAGGTTTTAACTCAACATTTCCTTCAACATAAATATTTGTTAGGATCAGCTAGTTCTGAAATTAAAAGTATAGAAAGGATGCTTTAAAATATGGTGATCTTTGGTATATGTCATTTTAACTAACTTACTAAAAACATTTTAAAAAATCAAAGATCAGTTTTGCATGGTAATGAATATAAAATCTAAGTAAGTACTTAATTTCAGTTCAGCTGGGCATGAGAAAAACCTAGATGAGGGTGGGAATTTTAGCTTAGGATGAAACAAAAAACTGAGATGAGGCTTTTACCTTAGGATGGAAAAAAATATGAAAAAATAATACTTAAAAATCCATAAACATAACTATAATTATAAAAGTTTTGTGACTGACCGTAAAACACAACCCCTTCTCTAGTATAATGATGAGAAACATTAAGAATTTTATGTTGAGAGATCATGGCATGGTAAAGTCAATAGAAAGAAATCACAGTAATAAAAATGTTCAATATGCATATTAGAACCCGTTAAAAATAATGTATTGAAATGTCAAATTATTTTCTGCCTGTCAGAGAAATATTCTTCCTACCAAGACAGAGAAAAAAAGTCATAGCAAATGGTGGAGTAACCCTTTTTGTTTCTGTGGGCTAAAACTTAAAAATATTAAATACTTAAATACCATATTTACTTATATACCACACAGATCTTTTCCCCCAAAATCAGACCTCCAAAATTGGGGTGCATGTCTTAAGCAGGAAAACTGCTTTTTTTTCTTTACTGGAATAGAAGCAGGATGGAATAGAGCAAGCAGATACTGTGACTAATAGCTGCCAAAATGGCTACCATTTCTTCCTGAAGCTGCAGATAGCAAGAGTGTCCTCTAGTCTTAGGGATCCACAGGAGGAACAAGACTTGGGGGGTTACTTCTTTAGCTCCAATGATAGATGGCTGTTCTAAAGATGTGGGTATTACATCCTGTTAATGACCCACGTAGGAGATCCTTATGCTTTCATAAAATGGAGTTTATTTTCTACATTCTGTTTAAAAACAAACAAACAAAAACCTCATTTCATTCAAATAATGAAACATCCTTAAAAACAGTTTTATATTTCAATATGTTATAAATGGCCAGTTACTGAACAGTGTACCACCTGCCATTATGGCAAACTATTTGTTAGTATCACACACTGACAAATCTGAAAATTGAAAGCTAGGTATAGGCAATGGAAGAGCTATATATGCTTTCTCAAAAATAGCTTGGGATCCTCTGTACACTGAAAGTATGCCCAGAGACATGAATAATTTAGGAAAAATTCCTCTCAATAGGAAGCTTTTTCTTCATGTATACTTATTAGAATATCACTTTTTGTGGGACATAGTAAAAGAAAGCTTTCTTTTTAAGGGGATGGAAATGAACTAAGGGCAGTGCCTTGGTGAACTAGGATTGGAGGGATAATTCTGCATATACAGATATTGTGGAAAAGGACATGGAGAAGGAGCAAATGGAAAGACAGTGAAAAGCTGTCCTGCTGGCATGGTAGATAGAACAACAGTGTCAGATAACCACTTTTTTGTTTCCCTAGGTACGATGGGTTTTAGTTTATTTGCATTGATGCAGCACTACGAACAGCCTGAACAAATAGTGGCATCTGGCTTAAGGCCTGAGACATCCGCTGGTGCAGAATTGTGTATGGCTTGAACTTACAGGTTCAGGTGAACAAAACAGAGAGACAACTGCTTTTTAAACCTTCACTTGAATATCACACTTCCTAAACTGGGTGGTGCTTAGGTAGCAGATCAAAGTTCTTTGGCCTTGGTTCCATTTCTAATTGATGGGATCTTAATCTTCTTTACATTTGTACAGGGTAGGAAATGGGGAAAGCCCTTAATATGCTCAGTTGACTTATAAATCCCTAGCATCTGTTAAAGTTATATGTTCTCTGGCAGGTCTCAGCACTGAAGGAATTCTCAGTTCATCTTCTCAGCCTTCCCCAGCAGCTGTCGTTGCAGTGGGCATTACTCTTGAGAGTTAGAGACTCACAGGGATGACTGAGCTACACACACAAATCTTATCTTATGCTTATGCACAATGCATCACATTGAAAAAGCATATTCAATAAGTTTGAACAGAGAGCCTAAAAAATGTAACATATTTTTATTTATTAAAAATGTAATAGTAATTATCATAAATGCTTATACCAATGCAGTGCCTCCTAAAGTAAAATACACACAGCAGCTGACATGCAAACCTATGCAGCTAAACTTATACTGCACAGAAAATAAAATGTGTGTCAACTATGCATGGTTTTTCTTTATTCATAAGTTAGCATAACTTTTTTTCCTTAATGAAAGCATTTGCTTTAGTATATGTAACTAGACGTTTGAGACACAACCAATATATCTGGTTGTCAATTTTTCATTATTATGATGAAAGTGACCAAAGCTTTGGAAATCCAGTTGTTATGTCAGCCAGCTGATACCCCAGTCAATGAACCAGACAGAGTTACCAGCACCTCCTCAGACTTATCTGTAACTGTTATTGGCATGTAATCTGAGTAGGACAAATATTGCTTTTCATTGGCTAGAGCTGAAACATATATTTGCTTTTAATCCAAAGTAAAACTTTTCTTTTTAAAATTAATCCCAAGCAAATATGATGTTTTAGGAAAAATGGATTTAAAAATATTATTTTGAGGATCTAGGGTCAAGAGGGAACAACTGACACAAGAAAGTATTTTTATAGTCCAGGCATATGAACATTCATGGGAATTTTCTTCTAAGCATATTCTTGGTTCACATGTTGGTTATGAGTTTGAATCAGCTTTGCTCTGCAATCATTTCAGAAGATGCTGCACTTGCTTTTATTAAATATAGATAAGAACTCTTATGTCAGTTATAATCAACTGAAACAAGAGCATTGTTAAAATATAAACCTCTTAGCATGAAAATTTCACTAATCTTGCCAGAGAATATAAAAAAAAATACATTTTCTTGTTTTCTTTTAGACCAAATGAGTAAAATATCAAGATTTCTTTTCTTCACATTCTAGCATTACATGGAATAACAGAATTGTGCAAGTTAGTGATGCTGACACCCAGAGAGAGTTACTAATGTGTGTTATTTGGTAAAGCTAAAAATACTGCATCCTGCTTTTGAACACAAGCAAGTCCCAAACGCCAAATTTAGTATTTGATATGAGTACTTCTTTGCTTAGTTCCCATATACCAACTGAGGAACAGAAGATAGTTCATCACTTAAATCAGTACACGAAGGAATGTTTGATGATAATGTTATTGTTTTTATATGCTTACAAGATTCTTGTTCAAAGGACATGGGGCATTTCTTCTAAAGACAGGGTGATTTGTTTTTTAATATTATAGAATGGTAGATTCATAGATTTCCAGGGAGAACTGTTAGAGTCCATTCCAACTTTCTATACAGCACAGGCCAAAGAACTTTACTAAGTGATTTTTTAATGAAGCCTGTAACTCTAGCTGAGTTTTAGTATCCAGATTATATCGTGATTTATCTGTCTTCCTTATTACATGAATAGCTTCTTACCCATTGAACAGTTCCACTGATATCAGTCAGATTGCTTGCAGAAAAGGATTTAGGTACTTTTGGTGTTGACTCCCTCAGCCTTGCCTTGCCTTGCCTTGCCTTGCATTAGGTGCCTAGTCTCCCTATGTGATACAGGGGAGAGTTCAGTGCCTCAGAACGAGATTCATACCAGCCACCATCCTGGCAAGACTATAATCACTGGTGGAAAATGCTGAAGACCTCAAATCCCATACCTCTTCAGAGCACAGGAGTAAGGGGAGGCATCTTTCTCCACTTGGGGTGCACAGCCTTTAATTTATCTCCTTGAGTTCATTACCCAAAAAGTGAAGATTGTGTGTGAATGTTCAAGTACGTGCATTGACTTCTGTTCATGTTGTTCTACTTTTCGTTCAGAATTACAAGTAGGAGTCACTCTTTTCAGAAGAAAGGTGACAGAGGAAGAAATGATGCTCCTTTTTTTGTAAAAGCTCACTGGATATAGCACCCAGTCATGAATTGAACTCTTACTTCTGCCTAAAAAAGTTAAACCTCCATCCCTCCCACACAAGTGCCCAAATCACCGTGCTATAGGATATTTGAAGGGTACTTTCCAAGTCCCTCCTGTAGACACTACCTTTTGACATGAAATAATTAAACATCAATAGGATCCATGAAACATGCTGGAAGGATGCATGTTTATCTAGTCTAGCATTTAGGGCATTCACCTGGGAAATGGGAAGACTTAGGAGTCCCTGATCCAATGGATTATACCCAGTGCTTGTTTAGTACAAAATATATAAGCAGTCATTAGAGTAGGAATTGGAACCCATGGACACCTATATACAAGCAGTGAGGCTGCTCCGATGAGCTGTAATTACAGTGCATTGGAGCAAACTAAATTAATTCAGTCTGCTGGAGCATAGTAATCACTGCACTCCAGCAGACTCCAGCGCCTCACGTGTCAGCATTCCCAAGCTGAAAAATGGTGGCAGAGATGCTTTAACTAAACCTCATTTGGTGAGCTTTAGTTAAAGCATCCCCACCACCATTTTTCAACGTGCGAACACTGATACAAGAGATGTTCCTGGCACTTTAGAGGGGATCTCCGAGTCACTCCGATTAAAGTGCTCCCCCTCCCCCAGAGCACGTGTATAAATGCCCCATATTTCTATTCTCCCCAAAAAAGTGCCCTAACTACTGGATTAGTGAGTGATGCTCATTCACTTTGTGGCTCAGTGAAGGTTTGAAAGCAGAACAACATCAACAGGAGTTGACACACACAATTGCACATTCACACATTATTCTCTTCAGAGTATACTGTTGCAGGGTGAGGTGGAACCTATGGCTTTGAATCCCCTGAGACAGCAGATAAATATCTTCTATAAATATTCTATACATGCATTTTTCCAGTTTGGGACCTCTCCCACTCACCACGAGTTTCCAAAGATGATGGCCAGTGGCTCTGCAATCACATCAGCCAGCTCCCTCAGCAAATAGTCCTTAACCTGTTCTTTCACCACTGTCACCTGCTCATCTCTGTCCCCAAACTGTGCTGCCAGGTGCAGTAGTATGGGAGCTGACCTTGCTTATGAAGACTGAGATGAAATAGGTATTGACTACTTCAGCCTTTTCCACATAATTTGTCACTAGGTTGCCTCCCCCATTCAGGAAGGGACCCACAAGTTTCTTGATCTTCCTTGTTGCTGACATATTGTAGAAGCTCTTGTTATCCTTCAGGTGCCTTGTTAGCTGCAATACCAATTACACTTTGGCCTTCTTGATTTCATCCCTGCATGCCTGAGCAATACTCTTATACTGCTGCCTAGGTGTTTGTCCAAGTTTCCTTTCTTGTACGATTCCTTTTCTGTTTTAGCTCATTGAAGAGTTCCCTACTAAACCAAGCTATTTTCTGCCATATTTACTAGTCTTCCTATGCATCAGGATGTTTTGTTCCTGTGCCGTCAAACCAAGTAAGGTTTCTTTAAGTTACAAGCAGCTCTTCTGCACCCCTTTCCCCCTCAGACTGTCTTGCCAGGGAATCCTACCCATCAGTTCCCTGAGGGAGTCAAAGTTGGCTGCTCTTCTTCCTTCTCTTCCTTGGGATCCTGAATTCAATCATCTTGTGGTTGTTGCTGCCCAAGTTACCGTTCATTTCTACACCCCCACCAATTCTTTCTGGTTTGTGAGCAGCAGGTCAAGAATAACATGGCTTTAGTTGACCAACATTTACACCAGGAAGTTGTCCCCAACACTCTCCAAAAACCTCTGGGATTGCCTGTGCACCGTTTTATTTCCCTCCCAGCTCATCAGGGTTATTAAAATTCCCTATGAGAACCAGGGCCTGTGACCTGGAAACTTCCACTAGGTGTTCAAAGAAACCCTCCTCCATCTTATCCTCCTGGCCTGGTGATCTACAGCAGACACCCACCACAGCATCACCTTTGTTGTGTTCCCCTCCAACCCTGACCCAGAGGCTTTCAATAGGCCTGTCTCCAGTTCCATACTGGAGCTCAGAGCAATCATATAACTCTTTTACACTGTTTATACCCATCCATGAGAACACTTCAGCAGGGCTGGATTACGATATGCTGGGGCCCTAAACTAGGGGTTCCCAACCTTTCTATGCTGCGGCCTGGAAAACTGCAGACCACCATGTGGAGTCCCAGAATTTCCAGCCGGCACACAAGTAAAGATACTTCCACCCCCCAGGCAGCGGGGCAGGCCCAAACCTCAACCACAGCTGCCACAAGTCCTGCAGGAGGAGTTGCGGCCTCTCCTCTGGCTCTGCGGGGCCGCAGTCTGCCAGTCCATGGTCACTTCTGGTCCAGCATCCAACCCTTCACAGCCCAGGGTTTGGTTTAGAGGCCCCTCATAATGTGAGGCCCTAAGCTGAAGCTTACTTAGCTTATACCTAAATCTGGTGCTACACTTCAGTTATATGAACTATCCCATCAAGTCTTTGTTATTCCAATCATAGCAAAGTTCTCTGACTCTGCAAGGACTTCCAGTTTTCCTGCTTGTTTCCCAGGCCCTGTGCATTTGTGGACAGACACCATAGGTAACTAGCCGGTTGCCCTACTTTCTCAGGAAGAACGAGGAGGCCTCCTATGTTGCCCTCTCCTGCTTGCTCTTCCTCCAGGTCACCCACTTCCCCACTTACCTCAGGGCTTTGGTCTCCATTCCTTGATGAACCTAGTTTAAAGGTCTTCTCACTAGGTTAGTGAGCCTGTCTGTGAAGATGCTCTTCCTTCTCTTCATTAGCTGGATCCCATCTCTTCGGGGCACTCCCTCTTCTTGGAACAACATCCTCTTGTCAAAGAGCCAAAGCTTCTTCCAGTAATGAATGGGCACTCCCCACAGATGAGCTGCCCCAGTTGCAGTCCTCCAGCTTCCCAGGATGCAGTGTCCCCTCCTACACCCTCCTGTTTTGTGTGGACAAACTTTCCACCCCCTGAACTTTACTGTCCAGGAGGCAGTTCTTGCACCAAGCTAACTCCCCCTCCCACCCTCAGGAACTGCTCAAATGTTGATGGGTGTTAGTGCTTGCTTGAGTTTGGAGCAGTCACACCCTGAGTCTAAAAACTTTTCTCTTACTTTATTGTTACTTACAGACTTTACATTCTCAGTGATTAAGCAGCAGCAGAGGGAGAGTTTTGAGGGTCATGGTTTCAGACTTAGACACTGAAAGTGGGTTTCACATGGGACTTAGGTCCCTAAGTACTTTGGTAGTTTGAGCTTTAAGATACTATCCAGCATGAGAAAGGGTAGCCTAGTTTAGTCTTTAGATTCTCTTCTTATCTACACTTGTGTAAATCTGCAAAAATACCTGCTAAAGTCAGTGGGGCTATTCCAAATGATTTTTCTTAGTGTGTCCTGTTTTTATTTGTTTGTGTAAGTATGTGTGTGTGGGCATGAATAATACACACACACACACACACACATATATAAACTATATATGAATTATGTGTGTGTGTGTACAAAGCAGAATCTAACCCTTAATCTCTTTGTCTCCATTTTCCTACCTATAAACCAAGTAGAAATGTATTTATCTACCTAATTCACAGATGTCTTTTGCAGCTCTGATAGTTTTTGTAAAGTACTTTGAGATTCTCAGCTGAAATGTATTTTTTGCATAACAGTTTCTTAAAATATTACTTATGAAACTCAGAAAGGACCAGTGTTCATAAAACAGGGAAATATTGCTCCAGGCAGTTAATTAACTTTAAAAAATGTGTCTGACCTACAATTGTATTAATCATGTCCATTTCCAAAGAAACTGATTTCTGTGAGGCTTGAAATCCAAAAGTAAAAGTTTTCATGGATCCCACTGCTATGTCCTGTTAAAGATGAGCAAAGTAAACTGCTGGAATTAGAAGCTACCAAGGGAGTGATAAACCTCATGGTATTGACTTGCATTCCATAGTTGATACCTAAGCAGTGCATGCTTCAGTACATGACCCAGCACAGTTACAGTATAAGTATTTGACATCAGGGTTCACTGTAGAGGTGATATCTTTTATTAGCCCAACAAGATTTTTGCAAAAAGTTTCTTTAATTGCAAGCTTTCGGGCACAAACACCCTTCATCAGGCATCGGAGAAAAGATTGTAAAAGTTCTTCTGGGTAGAAATGAAAGTTCATGTTAATTGGATTTCACAGAGGAGTCAATAGATGGAAAGCTCCTCTGGGCAGGCAGTTCTTTGCTGGTAAGGAGTCTCTCAGCTCTCTTGTGAGGCTCTGTGATGATGCAAATTACCTTGAACCAAGGCAAGAGCAGTATCTCAGGTTTCAGGTGATCACAGTTGCTTCCTGCTTGGGAAATTATGAAGATTTCATTTTAAAATTTGGCTAAATTTTGATATCTTCCATGTGTCAGGCATCCATTTTTTTTTTTTTTCAAAAATCTTGGTCTAATAAAAGATATCACATCTACCATGAGCCCTGATTGCTTTTTCCTCTAGACCAATACAGCTACAACCTGGATACCTGACTCATGGAAGATGTTGAATTATAGCCAGTTTTTAAAATGAAATCTTCTAATTTCCCAAGCAGAAAGCATCAGTGACCGGGGTTGCAGCTGGAGGTGGAGTGGTAAGGGGGTGGAGGCCAGACATGAAATGGGGGGGTTGCACATGGCAGTGCCTGTATTTTTAGGCAAGCAGGCATAAGAAAGTGCTGACAGCAACTCAAAAGTTAGTTCTTGGCCTCTTGTGGGCTAAGATTGTGTGTAGTTAGTGCATATCAGAAGCCCATGACTAAAGATTTTGGGATGGAGAATGCTTGCCTGTAGTATCTGGGGGCATCTGAACCCCAAGACGTCCGGGCATGGGCCTGCAGGTAGGATGATTGCCAATGGATTTGGGAGTGTCTAAAGTCCAAGGGTGATAGGTCTGGGATGGAAGAGGCTTGCTGGTTATAGCGCCATACATGGTGTTTCGAACAATTGAGTTCAGCTCAGTCGATATGATTTGGAACAGATTTGGCCAATTTGACCTGGAACATGAAGTTATATATATATATATATATATATACACACACACACACACACACACACACATCATTTCAAGCCTTGTAAAATGTATGAGCAATTATATGTATCATAACATGTATGAGCAATTATATATATATATATACACACACACATTGCTCATACATTTTACAAGGCTTGAAATGATGGTGTGTGTGTGTGTGTAACCCCCCACCAAAGTTGGTTAAAACTCCTTGAGAGTGACTTGGGTTTTACATATGCTGCATCACTTAGCTGCCTCCAAAAATGCCGTACACTTGGAGCACTTTTACTACCGTTGCTCATACATTGTACAAGGCTTGAAGTGACGGTCCAGATACGGTCGTCATCGTACACCTGGCAACACCGGGGGACACGGCGCCCTCGGGCACCTGGCCTCGCCGTCCGGGTCCCGCCAGGCCGGGGCAGGCTCTCCCCGCCCCCCAGGGCGGCCGCGCTCGGCTCGGCCCGTT
>NW_005842189.1:974579-982739 GCF_000455745.1 Alligator sinensis
GGCTGCGGCGCGGAGCTGAAAGCCAGACCCGCTCCCGCGGCTCCGCGCGCACAGCCGCAGCAGCGGAGGGGCGCAAGGGACCTCAGGACCTCGCATCCAGTCCAGCTCCCTGTCCCAAGCCCCGACTACATCATCCCGGGCCGGGCTGTGTCCCGCCGGGTCTGAAAACCCACCCGCAGTTCCACCACCTCTCCGGGCAGTCGGTCCCAGTGCCGCCCTCCCCTCCTCCTCACAAAGTTTTCCCTAATATCTCACCTGCTTTCATGGGGGAAAACAGTGAGATTGGGGGCAAGGAAACGAAGAGTAACCTCAGCTCCGGTAGTCTGGAGTCTCCCGACTGAGTTTTCTGGTCCTTCCACCCCTTCCCCTGACCCCGAGTTTCACAGCCAAGCCCTAGCTGATGCCACACCTGGAACTTTGTTAGCAGCCTTGGGGCTCTCTTTACTAATCCTTTCCATTCTTTGGTGCTTGGACCGTTCAAATATTTGTGACCATGTATTTATTCCCCAACCCAAATTAAGTTCTTTCTTTTGGAGCGGAGAGCCTACATGGTCCCAAGAACTGCATTTGCTCTTGATGCTCCCTCCAGACTGTTTCTGCAAGTCACAGGCAGTGGCAGCAGACCCAGAGCAGGGGGCGGCCTCTGCAGCTGGAGGCTGAGTTGGCCTCGCTGGCTGCCAGGTCTAATTTAATGCTTGCCGTCATCCCCCAGCCTCTGTATCGCCACCTCCCAGGCTTTCCCTCTCTCTGCCTAGGCCAGCGAGTGAGATTAGAGAATCAGAGAAAGTAAGAGTTGGAAGCAAGCTCAGGAGCTCATTTGGTCCAACCCCCTGCTGAAAGCAGGACCAGCCCCAACTACATTATCCCAACACAGGCTTTGTCTACTCAAGTCTTAAAAACCTCTAAGAATGGAGAATTCCACACCCTCTCTGGGTAGCCTGCTCCAGGGCTTTACTACCCTCCCAGTGAGTTTTTCCTCATCTCAGACCTAAACTTCCCTTGCTGCAACTTGAGACTGTTGCTCCTTGTTCTGTCATTTGCCCCCACTGAGAAAAGTCTAGCTCCATCCCCTCACTATTTCAGTTGTGCCAATTTTCAATTTCCTTAAGAGAGATGCCATGTTTTGCCTTTTTCTGCCTTTCTTTTCCATCACCTGCTGGCTTTGCTTGATCCTCCACAGGATTTGCAGCTTTAAAGTTGGAGTAATCAGTGACTCTCATTAAAATGCTATTTACTGTCTTGCATAGATGACTTTACCAAAGGTTTTAAATGGGACAGCCTCACAACGTCCTGGGTCCTAACTTGGGCTAGTGCGAAAGTTTCCCTTACTCTGTGCTGGAAAAAAGTTACAAGCAGTGCACTCTACTCTGTAACTCTAGCACAGCAAAGCAAAACAAGGAAGCTTGTGGCTTGCTGGGCAGAGCTTGTGGCTGTTCAGCATCAGCAACTCCAATACGCTGGGGAATGGGATCCAGTGAGAATAAAACCACTAGGTTGGTACCGGACTCCCTGGCTCCTACGTGGGACATCTTATTTTTATTGTTAATAAAAGAGAATGGTTTCCAGCACAGCTGGAAAGGCATTATTGCTTCCTTAGAGCCTTCCTTTATGTCAGTCGTATCATCAGTTTCCCAGCGGGTCTGTCCTGTGAGAAGCTTCTCAGAGAAACATGTAAGCTTTTAATGCTCTTCATGACACAATTAGGTCAAACATGATAAGGCCAATTTTACTTCGACTGACTCAAGTTAGAAGTAAATGAAAAATGACTTTCGAGAAACGTTTAACCTCATCAGTGAATCAGATTTGAATGGAAATGTTTTCTGCTTTATATGTGATAAGAGGTGCCAGGGGAATGGAGAAGGCTACTTAGGCATTTATGGTCAAGTAAATAAAAGGACCCTACAGCCTATCATACATCATATGCAATCAACACTAAGCTATCAGCATGGTGTTAGTAACTGAAAGCAATCAAAGATAACTGTAAATCAACAAGACACACACAAGGGCTGAGGCTTAAGTGGATTTCAGTAAACCAGTTTCACTTTGCCATCTCCTGAACACAGAATGCAGGGAAGCAAACCACAAGGGTAGGGCAGAGCAATTTGCTTGGAATAGTCTTTTCCTGTGAATTTTATTTACTGCTAGAGAAAACACATACTGTTTTTATGTTTCCTGTCATCATATTGATCCAAGTTTGTGTTCCACACTTAGTATATTATTGCTGACAAAGCAGTGGAGGAGCCTGTAGATAAAAAGGTGCATGAAACAGCCAAAAAAGGAAGGCAGCCTAAACATCAACCACAGGTATAGCGGTGGACTCTTTGCACCACTGAAGTTGCTACAAGTTTTTAAGTGTCATTGAACTTAAGTGATACACCAGAACTAGGGGGAGCTAAAATACAGTGCACACTACTGAAATGGGACTTTTTGGTGGTCCTCATCTATATGATTGTTTGCCTTACCGGGAGCATCAGGTCCAGCATTGCAGCGCTCCCTTTTGTAGGGGCTGTGGTTTTTTATGAAAGACAAAGGTGGTTGTAATTTGCTCCCTTTATGCAAATGCCATGTAACCTGCATGCTTCTAGTGCCCTCTGGTTCTACCCCTCAGATGAGCAGAATTTTGGCATGCTCATAGGTTGCCTTCCCATGTGTGACGCATGTATTTCCACTGGGTTACAGTGAATGCTTTCTTCTTTCCAACAGAAATAGTTCCCAGAGATCTGAGGATGAAAGAAAAATTTTTAAAGCATTTAACAGGTACATATACATCTTGCATTTGTAGTTTTTATTTCATATATATATATATATATATGCCACTTAAGTCTGCTTTAGTCCAAAATGTAGTAAACATTTTCATCGGCTATATCACAATACAAGAGACTGCACCATCCCAGCATGTAAGTGACACCAATCAAGGCTAACTCATTTAAGAAACAAATAGGAGTCAGGTGTTTGTTTGTTTTTTGAACGGAGTGACTCTAAACAATTCTAGGAAATAATAGTTGTAATATTATGCCACTGCAATCTCTTTCTGTTAGAGTTCATAGTGTTTATGGATATTAATTAAGTATACATCCTGCTTGAAAAATAGGATATTATCATTCCATTTTTACAGATGGGGAAGCCCAAGCAAGGCATTTCTAGTGTATAATGAAAGTAAAAAGTTCCTTGAAATACCAAATTTGTTCTCTCCCATTGGCTCCAAATCTACTATGCTAACTTTACATGGAAAATACATTTAATGGCTTGTGCCGAAAACTCAGCCAAGACTGAAAACCAAGTGAAGCTATTTCCATTTCATGTACCATTGCTTATAGTGCAGCCTTTATAGGCAAATGATAGCTTCTTATGTTTTGGCAACCCATCTGTTTCCTAGTAATGCATTCAGTTGATTTATAAAAAGTGTAACATACTGGAAATTAGTTAATAAATCAAATGAAGGACACAGGTGAACTACACCTGGCTCACAGCATCCCAACAGTGTTGGTAGTGCAGTGCTAGAAGAAACAACAAAAAGAGTAAGATTTTTTTCTTAAACTCTTGTTCAGCTGATATGATTGTACATATGAGGGGCAGACCTGTTGAGTAAAAAGATGCTATTTTTGCACACTTTCAGAACAAAAGTACACATTATTCTACTTTTCTAAGCCCAGCTAGTCAGTCAAGTGCAGGACTGGAAATAGAACCAAGAATTCCTGACTCACATTTTAAGAATGTTTTTTGCCCATGATCATTTTGAAGTCATATTTATTAAACCTATTTCTTTTTGTCTTACTTGCATGACATACGATTGGATGTCTTGGAAAGCCAGGAAGAAGTTTCTAAATCTGGGTGTCCAACTAGCAGCCTATGAGGGGTTAATGTGCAGCTCCAGATTCTCATCTGGCCACTGCTACCCTCTCCTCCCCACAATATTGCTTTGGCCACAGCAACAGAGTCTCCAGGATCCTTGCTCCTCCTCTGGCTGCTGCTTCCTGCCTTTGCCCCAGGAGGCAGGGTAGTGCAGGAGTGCAGAGCTGAGGGTTAGTCTGGGACTACACGGGGGCACAGTGGCAGGAAAGAGGAGTATTTGTGTGGTATGTGGCCACTTGGCCACTAGGGACTTAGAAGTTGGCAGACCTGACATAAATAGATACATATACTGAAAAATAAGCCCAAGCACTAGAATAAAACCTGACCATGTTCAGCCTATACTCAATAGTGATGGAAAGGTTAGTAACTGAAAGCCATTCAACAGCTTATTTTACAAAATACTTGCAGTCTGCTGCCATAGTAAGGGAAAAGTCTATCTTCTGTTGCTAAAGGATGAGAAAAAAAATCAACATCATATTCAGCACTAACTGGAATGAGCAACAAGGAAGCTAGGGACCAAGCTTGGATTAGACTTTTCCCCAATGGTAATATCACACTACTGGAGCAAGGGCAGATACTTTGCACTAGTGTTACCTGTACTGTATCCATCTTGTGCGTCAGCTTGCAGTTTCTAGTCAGTATGACATCTTGCACAAGCTGTAGATTTAATTAAACATGAATAAAATAACAATGGTATATTAGACAATCTATTTGCAGATAGAACATTGGATACACATATTCCTTAAAGAAATGGTTGTGGGATCTTGAAATTTGTACCATGCTTTAATTATCCATGCACAAGAGCCTGAGCTTGGTACTCAGTACTGGATTTCTGCTAATATTTTGATTTTAGGTTACAATTCACCAGTTCATTCTATGCAGCCATTCAAAAGGAAAATGTAAAACACCTGCAGTCTGCTGCTACAGCAAGGGAAAAGACTATCTTCTGTCACTACAAAAGCATAGTGTCCGGCATGTTTCCTAGTGCTTTCTATAATTTAACAGCATGATAGCTCTTAGTACTTAAATTTTTTGTTACCAAGAAGTGTCAACCCTTGAACAATAATGTAGATTGTTGACTGGAGAGAAGTTTTAAGTGAACATGTGACCAAGCTTTGACCAATTTCTTTTCAATCTGTCCTGCATGCAAAATAGGTTACCCTGCTTAACTTTGTAACCTTGACTGCCATCGGTTTCACTGTTCCCTACTCTTTAGTCATCCCGCTAATTAGTATGTATATGTGAAGATGATGTCTAATCTTCAGAGAAGAGAGGTTTTGAAACAGCCTGTTATTAGAAGCAAGGAAAGCAAAAATCTAACTAGTTCTAAAATGGAACTAAATAAATGTGATTCAGATAATATGACATGGCTGCTTGAAATTGTAGGAGACTAGATCATGACCCAAGAAGCCCCTTCCAGCCCTATATTTTGATGATAGTAAAAAGCATTAAGAATGAAATGTAGGAAATCATCTTGCACTGGCATTGAGGAATAGGTATGATATAACAGGTCTTTCCTTCTCTACTTCTCTGCATGGGAATGCACTATTTATCTGACTTTCAGATTAATTCATTGAGACTTAGATTTCAAAGATGGATGTAAACAAATTGCACATGCAAGTTTAATTTCTACTTGTTCAGATCTAGCATTTGGCACAGGCATGGCTACTTAGATATATAGTTTTTTATGCACACAGTCTGCAGGCAGTTGTAACATTTGTTCATATAAATTAGGCACACAGATCATGCACTCATCTTTGAAAAAAATTGGTTTTTCATCACCTTTTCATCAGTACATTTTCAGATATAGCTTATAACAGGGTAGAAGTTGGCCCCCTAAGTCTTTAGTTCAACGCAGTGATTTAAAATGAATAGTTATAATAGTTTGCACATCACTTTTTTACTTTTAAAAACAGAATTAATTACGTCAGCAGTGTCAACTTAATGTATTTATGATCTTTTCTCATGGCAGACTATAAAAGATGTGCCAGGCTTCTTACTCGGTTGGCAGTAAGTCCAATGTGCATGGAAGGATAAGGTAAGCTTTTTGACAGAGGTAATAACATTCTACTGCATAGCAAAATGGTGGATTTTGCATTGAAGACAAAAAATATTCATGAGAGTATATAAACAATCATCCTTAGGCTAAGGTATTCCCCTTTCAGTGTGTTTGACGTAATTGTCTTAATCTGGCAAAATACTGGCTATAAATAAGGAGTACCCCCTACTGGAAGGCATTATAAAGACCCATAGACATCAGCTGTGAATTATTCATTGCAGGATGCAGTTAGCAGATAGTGAATTTGTTTTTACAGAACAAAGCCTAACAGCTGTAGCTAATTTTTCTCCAAGAGTTGACTCAGTATACAATTGTATGTATTGTCACTGGCTTCCCTTTTGTTTTCAGCTGTAGAATTATTGTGTACCCTTTAAATATGGATTAATACATACATAACTATACACATATATTTTTAAAGGTAGGTGCCATAGGTGCTTCTAAGATAATTAATTATGTTATTACTGTAGCGTTAGCACTGATAAATCAAACTAAGTAGATTATTCAGCTGTCTTTAGATTTCAGGTGTTTATCCAAAGGGCTAGTTTTTCTTGTTGCACCTTCTTAAGTCTTAGAATTATGGCAACTTCATATGCATAATAAATGAAGAATGTATTCCCAAAATATTTATACCTCTAAAAGCTGACATGCATCATAATTTATATTCTGCTCCTATCTACCCTCAGTTGAGACAAAAATACATTTATATAAATCTTTTATATGAGAATTTTAAAATGATCTTAGAGAAATTATCAGTTTTAGATTTTACCACAGGTATTTATTGACCAATGAAATGTTTTTATCACCAAATGAAATGTTTAGTTCAGAATTCTGACTTTAGACTAGAGCATAACAAGATTTTTCTTTGCATTTTTCTGTCACTGTTTTTTGGTGTGGGGGAAAAATAGTTTTAAAGTACACCCAAACTAATCCAAATTCAGTTCTGGAGGTTTTTGAAGCCTATTGCCTACAAAGATTAACTTCTATTCGGCAAGTATTACTATAAGCAAAGTAAATATCCATGGAGGCAACACTATAATCCAGACTTTGGCTGTTTAGGGAAGCTGTCAGAGAATCTACTTTTTTAAAACTTAACAATAGGCAGTGGTAATAAGCTCCTTGTTCTAGCTGGGTGATTTTCATGGCTGTGTCTAAACAGGGATTGTGCTTGCAGCGGCACAAATTTCTGCTGCTACTTTGGGATTCAGTCCATACCCCTGCAGGTGCACTTTGTTGAGGGAAAAGGTGTCCCATTGTGGGTGAACTGCCCTTGCCTAGCTCCTCTTGGCTCTTCAGCCAGGGAGAGCTGAAGGCAGGGGGTGGCACAGGTGCTAGCCCCAGCAGTATAAACTGGTGGCATGCTGGAGCAGCAGGGGCACAACTTGGGAAGCATAGAGGCTTGGCCAGCAGCCAGAGCCTTGCTCTGGAGGGCCAGACCTTCATTTGTGCCAGTGCAGGCTTTCTTGTGTACTGTGTGCCACTTTTTTTTTCTGGGTTTTTTTTGCTACTGGGAAATCCTGGTAGCAAGTTTTGCCACCTCGCTGCATGGCACGTGTTTTAATTGTTCACCATGTGCAGCTTGTGGCACCACAAACTACATGCCCCTGCTCTGCTAGATGCAGACCACAGGTCCAGAGTGAAATCCAGGAAATAATCTACTAGTAGGATCATATAATCCCTACACTCTACTGCAAAGAACAGGTACAGTGTTAGGGAAATTAGCAGCCAAACATGATTCATAATCATATACATGGGATCACAGTTCCTTTTCACCTTTTTGCTAGAAAGCCTCTCTGCATCAACACTTCCCAATAGGAGTTTGATTTCTTATGGTAAGAAGAAACAAAGGGCAGTTCCTTTAGGTGGCACTATCTGCTCTGAAACCAGAAGACTGGTGAAGAAAATCCATTCCGCAGGGCTCATAGCCTCCAGGTCTCCTCAGAAGTGTGAGAAAGCATAATGTGCAACCTCTGTTTGTTCATTAGCAGCAGCATAGTTCTTAAGTGAGCTTCAGTATAGGCAAGAGGTGCATCAAGATTCACAGCTGACCTCACAGAAGTCAAAGGATCTGTTTAAGCCTGTTTTCTGGTGTACAGTTCAGCTTCCCCAAGTAATATAGCTCTTCCAGTATAAGGGGTATGGTGGCAGCTGCCATTTCCTAGATACAGCCACAGGGAAAGGGATTCTGTTTCTTTAGATCTGGCAATCAGGTCTCTCCCTCGACAGGCTGCTGGATCAAGCCTTTTCTTGAA
>NW_005842189.1:982752-1001035 GCF_000455745.1 Alligator sinensis
TTGTAGTTTAGCACCAGACTGCAAAGTTAATTGTGGGCACTAATGAATAAACAGCATTCAGGATAATAGAATGCAAACACTTGTGGCTTATGTTATCATGTTACTATTTTATTTAATACATTTCAGACATTAGGGCTGGAAGGGACCTCGTAAGGTCATCGGGTCCAGCCCCCTGCCCAAAGGGCAGGAAGTCAGCTAGGGTCAAAGGATTCCAGCAAGATAAGCATCCAAATGTTTCTTAAAAGTGCTCAGAGTAGGTGCTTGCACCACTTCTAGGGGAAGTCTGTTCTAGGACTTGGGGGCTCAGACAGTAAAGACGTTTTTCCTTATGTCTAGCCTAAAATGGTCTTGTGGGAGTCTGTGACTATTGGATCTTGTCATCCCTTGTGGTGCTCTGGTGAACAGGTGTTCCTCCAGATCCTGATGCACACCCCATATGCACTTATAGGCTGCCACCAAGTCACCCGTGAGCCTGCGCGTCTCCAGACTGAAGAGTCCCATGGCTCACAGCCTGTCTTCATAAGGCCTGTTCTCTTGCCCTCTGATCATGCACGTGGCTCTCCTTTGGACTCTCTCAAGCTTCTTCACATCCTTCCTGAATTGTGGAGCCCCAGAATTGGATGCAATACTCCAGCTGCAGTCTCCTCAAGGCCAAGTACAGTAGGAGGATGACATCCTCCTTGCTTGAGATGCATCAGTGCAAGCCAGAGTTTTGGTCGCTTTGCCAGCTGCAGTATCACATTGGTGGCTCATGTTCAACTTGTGGTCAGTCATGACCCCCAAGTCTCTTTCAGTCATGGTGTTAGCAAGTGTAGCATTGCTGAACCTGTAAGTGTGATATGGGATTTTATTCCTGAGGTGGAGCACCTTGCATTTCTCTGTATTGAATGCTATGAGTTTTTCATCCAGCCACCCTGCAAGACTATCAAGGTCAGCCTGTATCACCAGCCTATCCTCAAGTGCAGACACTCTTCCCTAAAGTTTGTTGTCAGCAAACTTACCCAGTCCACTTCTGGCACCAGTGTCCAGATTGTTTATGAAGACATTAAAGAGTACAGTTCTGAGAACGGAGCCTTGGGGGACACCACTAATCACCAAGTGACATGTAGATTTGGTTCCGTCAACTACCACTCTCTGGGTTCGACCTCGGAGCCAGTTCCCCAGCCATCGGACTGTGGAGTAGTCGAGGCTGCAATTGCCCAATTTTTCCATGAACACATCATGAGACACCAGTTCAAAGGCTTTTTTAAAATCCAAATATATGACATCAACCTCTTCCCTTTTTTCCAGCTGATACGTCACCTGGTCATAGAAGGAAATGAGATTGGTCAGGCAAGGCCTACCTGCAACAAACCCGTGCTGGCTATGCCTCGGAATGTTGCATTCTATTAGCCTGTCAAGAATGGTTTCTTTGATAATTTTTTCCAAAATCTTCCCCGGGTTTGAGGTCAAACTGATTAACCTGTGGTTTCCCAGGCCTTCTTTCCTCCCTTTCTTGAAGATGGGCACCACATTGGCCCTCTTCCAATCTTCAGGTACTTCCCCTGAGCACGAGTTCTCGCATATCCTTGCCAGTGGCTGCGCTATGATGTCTGCTAGTTCCTTTAGCACTCTTGGATGCAATTCATCCGGACCAGCTGATTTGTGGGGGTCCAGCCTCTCAAGATGTTCCCTCACAAGATCAACGGCCATGGTGGGCATATATTCACCCCTCACCCTGGTCATCCCGCATCATGTTTGGCAGGGTGGTCCCTTTGGGCTGGTGAAAAACAGATGCAAAGTAATCATTAAGCAGATTGGCTTTTTCCTGGGTGCCAGCAGTCAGCTGCCCCAGCTCGTTTAGCAGGAGTCCAAAGTTGCCCTTGTTTTTCTTTAGACTTCCCACACATCTAAAGGACTTTTTATTGTCCTTGATTCATATAGCCAGGTGGAGTTCAGTTGCAGCCTTGGCTTTCTTAGTTTGCTCCCTGCAGGTGAGGACCAGTGCACAATACTTGTCCTTATTAGTGTTTCCTGTCTTCCATCTTTTATAAGCCTCTCTTTTTAGACTTAGGAGGTCTATGAACTCCCTGTTGAGCCAAGGGGCTTGTTGAGCCCTTTTACCACCTTTCCTATGGGTCAGAATTGATTCCTTAAGGATCAACCACTCATCATGAACTCCCCTCCCTGTGAAATCATGGTCTCTCAGGGCCTCAAGAACAAGTCTCCTGAGCTTACAGAAGTCAGCTTCCTAACGTCAAGGACTACTGCATTGCTGGCTGACTTGCCAGCTTTGCAATGGATAGTGAAAGTGATCAACTTGTGGTCATTGTCACTCAGCTTTTTACCAGCAACTCAAGGGTTACCAGTAATACTGTTTATTCATTAGTTACTTACTGGTATCCCTCAACTTACTGGTAAAACTAATGAATAAAGGGTTACCAGTAAGTCGAGGGTTAAGATTGTACTTTTTAAATATCAGGAACAAAATGTTATTTCATATGCATGATCTGTCTACCAACAAAGCTTCATTTGCTCCAAGGCTTAGTAGCCTCATCTGTTAAGACACATCATCCTAGGCATATTCAACCACCAAGATGAGGTGATGAAAAATAGAGGCTGAGATCCATAGCCTCAGAACATTCAGAAATGTTTAAAATGGGGGCTGGCCTTGAATTGGAAACTACCTCATCAACGTACATCCCATGTTAATGGTATAATATGTTCTTCAGTCTTCCTTGCTAGTAGGTAATCTGCCATCAGTTTTCTCTGCTGGTTGTTTAGCATAATTACTATACAGCAGCTTTCGTCACCTCCATTTTTGACTTTTTCTGCATCTTTGAGTGGAAGATGGTCTTCTGAGCCTTCAGACAGGAAACGGTTTTTGGCCACTGCCAAAGGCATCTTTAGGATTCCGATGCAGAATTACCACGAGCACTGTAATATGAGACACATTTTCTTCATCCTGGGGCATTCTTAATAACCTTGTCCTATCTGCCACAGGAAAGGTTATCCATGTAGACCATCATCCTACATAGATAATGGAACCAAATTAGTTATGTTGACAATGCATCCTTAAATTACTTAATTCATGCTTTTAAAAATCTTAATCATTACACTGACTCATGACATTTTTTTTCGCATTATTTAAGAAAGGATGAATGGAAGAGCAAGTACTTGTTTGCCTGCGTTCCCAATAGGTATTGCAGCCAGATCTTTTCAGGGTTCCCAAGAGGATATGAGTGCAGTCATTCTGTCATTTGATGGTAGTAGTTATATGTAGGACAACTTAATTCAGAAATGTGACACAACAGAAAAATAGTTACTAACCACTTTTGAGCATTACATGTATTTCTGAAAAGGGAGGGGGAAATAAGAATGAAAACATGACTTCCCTAAGCATGAAAAATCTGCAATCCTTAAGTTTGTGATAAAGACAAAAATACCAGTAAATGTAGTCTGAGAACCCTAGTCTATGCCCATTTAAATTAGTAAGCAGCATACCATTCTGTACTTGTGTTTTACATTAACAATTTAAATGAAAAATAAAGCAGAATTATTGCACTATTTAAATTCTTAGTGTAATGTATATTTTTAAAAAGATGCAACATGTTTAGTTTGAAAATTTCTGTAAATTAGTGTATTTACGCTAAGATGCAGTACAAGAGATTTTTGCTCAACTATTTCTTTGAATCAGACCCTTAAAATAACTTATTAGAATTAAAAAGAACCATATTCCACTAGAAAAAGGCAGCTTCTTAATTTAGGATTTGTCGAACCATAATGAAACCAATTTATAGTGATTCTTACAATTATTATTTTAGTTATTATGGTAGCACCTTGAAGTCCCAGTTAAAAAAAAAAAAATAGGGCCCTATTATAATGGGTACTGTGCAAAGAAAAAGAAGGTCTTTGTCATGGAGGCCACATTTCTTTCATTAATTTAATGCTTTTATTTATTTAACTGATGAGTTCAAATCAAAACTACATTTCATATTCTGATACAAGAGTGTCATTGTATATACTTGTACTGATATACTGAAATATGTAGGAATTTATGGTATTTGGCAAAAAATTTTAAAGGAATTTATTGTATCATTGTTTCTTTTAAAGAAATGTTAATTATTAAAATGCATAGTTATCTATGCATTAGTATTGCTTTCTTGCCTGCAAAACTGTTTTTGTGACAGCATTTTGAACTTTTATAATGTCAAATGTCATTATGAAATTAAGGATAGGTTTCCATAATTGTAACCACTTTTAGATTGAACCTATCTAGACTCTAAAGAAATGTCCAGAAGAATCATACGTTCACTGCCAGTTATTAATTACTTGATTTCAAGAAGTTGTTTTGGGAAGGCTAACACCATGAAGCTTGTTTAACAAAACAAAACAAAAGACAAACCAACCAAACAAACACAATTTCCAGCTAAAAGACCCATTCTTGTCCTCTGAGTCCACTATATTGTCTAACTATTGACATTAGTCTCTCTCAAACAAGAATATCCTCTTTACTCCTGATTCTGCTATGAGATTTATAGGGGAATACCAATAAAACTTCATTGATACTGAAACTTTAGGTCATACAACTCCAATGGGTTAATATTACTACTGATATATATTCACATTTTGACTCTATCATATTTAGAAATGTCTTTATTTGGAAAACCCCCCAGTATAAACAAATTTGAAATGGTGAGATATCAAAAACCTCCTCTTTTTTCTTACACTGATGTTTGATGCTTTTCCAAAACTGTTACGTTACTACTGTAGTTAATGCTAACTACTAAATAAGTAAGTTGAATGATGTAAACCTAATTAGGAAATCATAAATGTACTACCACATTTTCTGTAAGCCATTAAAAAAATTACCTATTTTATTTACTGATTGTATTCAATTGACACATGCAGTTTGTTATGCATTTGGAATGTGAAACATGATGAAAGACAACTAATTATTTCTATTTTTTAACCACCAGATGTTATTACCATAAAGAGAAGAAACATCAAGAACCAAGAAAAGTGCCTTGGAAACCAACAGGGAAATAGAACTTAATACCTTTATAACATATTCCATTGTGAACAAGAGATTTATTTTTGCAGATTGACAGACTACTTCCCATAATTCTTTTAACATGTGTTTTCTATGTTGTCAACAGTGTGCAGATTCTTTATAGTAGTATAGCCACCAGTAGTACTTAATGATCCATACTTAAACACACTCCACATTTGATGTGTACTGCTGCCAAAAACTACACAAACACACACCCTTTACCAAGAAAATTAGTGTTTTATTGCTTAATTCTGAGACTTCAAGGAATGTTTGTATATTCAGAACTCTTACAGAATCTGCTTTACAGCAGTGGTTGTCACTTGATCTCTTTCATGCTTATGCAATTAAAGTTTGGTTAAAACAAACTTATGTTGGGGTCACATTGTACCCTGGGAGTACACATTGCATGACAAATACAAAAAGACAGTTCTGAGTAAACCCGGGTCCTTGGGACAGTGGAGCGTGGATTTTGTATACACATACAAACTACCATCAGTTTTCTTTACAATACATGTATAAAACATTCCAGCTGATGTGCAATATGTAAATACTGTAAATAACAAACATAAGTAATAAAGTGTTTGGTATTACATTGCCCTCAATGTGACTTTTTCAATAATGATTTCAACAAATTGGAAATTTAGATATGGTTACTCGTGATTAGAGCTGGGCATGGAATTCTTGCCATTTCACAAAGCTTTATGAGATTAAGGCTCTCCTACACTGGAGAAGTGATACTTTTCCTTGAACAGCCACAGCTTTGGCAGTTCAGGCAGTCACCGGGATGTGGGAGAATTGCAGACTTGGGACTGTTGGCTGCCTTGACATTAAGCTATTGGCTATTTAGTGTGGGTCACTCTCTGGAATTGTCCAGGACTTTATGCAGGATATACGAAACCTTTCCTGACGAAGATCTCATCAAAACTAGCATCTTCCCACAAAAGATATGGCTTCAGTAATAACAACAACAAACAACAACATTTGTCTGAACAGGACAGAAACGATTTCATAAAACTAACCATCTCAAATCACGATGTTTCAAAAATGAAATAAATTATATTAAAATCCAACAGTTTTACTAGAAATCTAACTTATGAAGAACTTCAATGGTGAGCAAATCTTGAGGTTTAGATAAGCATTTCATGTTTCTTTAGAAGTCCCATAGCCAAACCTGTTTGATTTTATAATGGAAAAAGACATCTTCCCACCCCCACTCACCCTCCACCAAAGGCACACTGTTAAGCATTTCTACTAAATGCACTCCAGAAATACACACACACTGAAATGAAAACCTGTCTTTGTTAAACATCTGTTTGATTCCAATCCTTCATGTCCATATAACATAAACCTCCAAATAGAGTACAACTAACTAAACCATAAAGGAGCCAAGGTGCTCAGCTTGAACGCTAAGATAACTTGCATCTAGCTCCCACAAGTTCTTTCAAGAAATGCCAGCTTTGGTTTTCATGGACATTAGTAAGAAATCCATGTTACATATGCCATTTATGGAAGATTGCTAGATGTTAACATTTCAACTATTGCTGGTATTTCCTAATATATTTAAGTAAAAACAAACAAACAAAAAAATCAAAAAAAAAATCAGAGAATGATGGACTTCTATAAACGTCACAATCTCACTGTGCTGTTAGCATATAGGCATGTACATGCACAAGTGTAGCCCACATTCTTTGCAAACAAACAAGCTTGTAACAAGGTAGGAGTTTATCCCCACATCTTAGTATTGGAGTTGGATATCTAAGTCATCAGTACTTTGGCTTAGATGAAAACTTGTGGATATACTGGTGAAAGACAATAGAGAAAGATTCAAATCAGCTTGGGCTGAACTTAAGGTTATCCTCTGAAGCCTGAAAACAATCAATCCATCCATCCCTCTTACAGCTTGCCTTCATGGACATGATTATTGGGAGGGGCAAAACAGAAAATATTTGCTTCTGGACCAAGGAGCATGTCTGTACTTCAGTCATTGAGGTGCAGATGGTGCGACTGCCATTTATACACAATATCTTATACTGGAAATAAAAGCCAGTTAAAAAAAATATAAAACTGACAAAAATTTAAAGGAAACCAAAACTGATAATTGAATAAGATAGAAACTTCTTTAAGACAAATATAGAAGCTGCTCTGTTATAGCATAGTTTCAATTGGTGCTGTATTATCACCTGTTATTCTAGATTGAAATTTGACTGGTTTGTGCAGAAACTTTTTAGAACAATCTGAGTTTTATAAATTTACCTGTTTTTCCAAGGACATGCATGACACAGAATTGAAGAGGATCTTTTTTCCCCCTCTATTTGTTAGGATTTCTCTCAGATACAGACAAAAATAGAAGAAATGAGTGTTAAAATTTTACTAAAGGAGTGGTATAACATGCCTACATGGGATTGGTTTGCTTGGTTTTTTTGTTTATTTTTATGACATACTGAACATTCATGACAGAGTGGTCTGCCTTCCATGTAATGACCTCATATGGATACAAACAAACATACAATAACCTCATAGGGCTAGATGGGTTGTCTTCAAACTGTGCTTTTAGTGCATAGATTTGAAATACCACCTACATGTCCATGTACATTTTCTGATTATATTGTTTGGCTATTAAAATAACAGGCATTAGTTATAGTACTTGGATTTGAGTACGTTGCTAAATTAAAGATTTGCTTTCAACTATATTTTTTTCTGCACTGTATTTCATTTTCCAGATAAAGGAGGGGGCGGGGAAATTACTCTATTACATTAAATGGTATATTTCTTCATGCTGAGATCTCACAAGCAAGTTCACTATGGATTTGCAGGAGGAGGAAGCCCCATCTCTACATAAAGACCTAATATTTCAGACCCAAACTTTACAGAACTTTTTACTCCAGTTAAGAACAGAACATTATCCCTTTCCAGTTCATTTTTTTTAAAATCAGCAAGCGATGAGTTGCCAAAGAAGAAATCTATTTCAGTATTTACAGTAAACTTATTAAGATACTGTTTGAAGATTTTGTCCAAATTTGAGTGGAAAAAAAGGTTAAGAAGAACCACAAGATATGCTACACCTGAGAAGACTAAGTTAAGATGAGGGACCTTTCCTTATAGGTCTCACACAATTTTAACAACTGAAAGGACAGATGAAGTGTAAGAATTAAAGAAATCAAACAAATTCAAAGATCTAAACTACATGCGATTAAGGATATGTAGTTCATGAAGATTTAAGAATACCGGTATATTTTTCCTCCCCTCTGCTTCTAGGACGTTCCAAACATAAAAAGTCATTATGGAAGGTGTATGGAGATTTCAAAGTAGAAGACTAAAATAGAACTGATCACCTTGGGAATGCAAAAGACCAGAAAGGAAGAAAATGCAACAAAGTAGGAGAATGGAATTTAGACAGGTGATCAGGCAGGCAATATCTGCCTTAAGGAAAGGAAAGCTTAGGTATGTGGAAAATACAGGAACTTAGTACCATTCTTATTAGTTCATATACTGGTGAGCTGATACTGGTTTTAGGATTGTAGAAATTCCCATAGCCATCCAACCTGGATGTGTTTCTAAGTCTAAGGACTTTACTGTACCTTATTACAACTGGGTTTAATTATGAGGTGCTACCTCTATCCATATGAGTTGGCATCCATAGCCTTTTTGTAGAATAAGTAACACTAAAAAAAGGTTTTATTTTTTTATTAGAAAGAAAAAAAAAAAACACTTGGTATTTACAGTTTAATACTTAAAATATATACTAAACTGGGTCAAAACCTCAGCAAGCTGCCGTTACCCAGTTTTTTTTTTAAATGTGAAAAATGTGCAAGAATGTAATTTTGCATTGCACAGAACGAAGCAAGACATTAATTTTATGGTGCTTGTGAGACAATAAATTCATAGATATTTATTCTGTTGTCTGCAAATGACTTAAACTACACCAAAGTCTAATAAAAAGGCTGATCCTTCAATTCCATTTTTAAAGTTTTATAAGTTTTTTCTAAATTAATTCACATTACAATACAAACTAAAATAAGGAAGCTGCAATTTGGAACTACTGCAGAGGCACAATATCACCATTTTAAATACATTAATTCAAGTGAAGCTTACATAATTCTTTAAAAAGAAAGATCTAAGTATCATTTTCTTTGGTGAGCATTAATGAGGCTTCTCCAAAAATGCTTTACAGCATCTAACACACTGCTCATAAACAGCCTCGAAGTCCTTTTCATTCCCCTAGGAAAAATATAAGAAAAAGAAAGTAAAAAAAAAAAAAAATCTAGCCACATAAATTTAAATTGTCAACTGCTACATTTAAAGCTGTGCTCACATTTAGCACATATATAAAAAAAGGTCTACATGTGCACAATACTTACATAATATGGATCTTCAATTATAAGCTGTTTCTGTGGATCATAGCTTCCAAGTAATTCAATTTTAGCTTTACAGTTTTTAACTTGATTACTTTTTCTTTTCAAATCTCTGTAAATAGAAATTTAAAACACTTTTACCTACAAATGATGACTTTTGCTCCATTTGATATCGGCTTCATTAGTTCAAGTACTCATTAGAAAGTTTATCACATGAATGAAAACAGAAAAGCGCAGCAAAAAATGCCAATGTACTTTAAAACATTGCTGTTAGCGCACTGTGTTGTTTCTTATATTAAGTGTTAAGGACATTACACGCACAATGAGTCTAAAAGAAAATGAAAATCATGCAACCAGGTGTTTGACTGAGTGTTAGTCACTAACAAGATTTCTAAATCTTTCATCATGAGTAACTCATCATTTTCAGTGTCTACTTTTAGCTTCTTTTTTTTTTATAATAAAAGTCTCGTGAACATGGTGAACAGCTGAAAGCGGCTTACTTGTACCTAACAAGTGCAAGACAACATGTTGCTTCAATGTGGGTTCTCTTAGGCTTTAATTCAGGACTGTTCAACTGGTGGCCCGTGGGCTCCTACTCTGCCAAGATTCCTTCTGTTCCTTTGGCTGTAACACAAGAGCTTAAGTTTTCAGACTTCCCACCCCACTCTTCCAGCTTCTGTGTCTACCTCAGAGAACTGTGTGGCACAGCATGGGCAGCTTTGTGTGAGGCCATACATGTGTGGCACATGGTGCTGTGGTGGGGGAGGAATGGGGGAACACATGAAGCAGTAAGTTGCAGGCACATGGTGTAACAGGGTGGTGCTCATGCAGTCTGAAGACTATGACCCCCCCACTGGTGTGGCTCAAGGGGTCCCCAGTAGTACAGCCTGTGGGGCATGCAGCCTGTAGCCACTTACAAGTTGGACAGCCCTGCTTTAATTTATTTTAAAAAGTTCTCCTGTTGAGTTTAAGTTACACCAATTGCCAAATGTTAAACAATTTTGGTGCCTGCACAATTTAGCACATACTTTTAACAGCCATTGAACATCAAAAAAAATTGTCAAAAAAACCCAACTCGCTCAGATTATTTGTGACAATAACTTTTCAGAGGCATACAGATCCCATAATTATCCATGTTCCATATTCCATTAGCCCACAGATTAAACTTCAGTTTCCTAGCACCTCTAAAGAGAGAGAGCTCAAATCTGTGTCTTTCGCTAGGTGAATTTACTTCAATGTAATGTAAATCTTAGTTGTAGATCTGAAGTCTTCTCAACATTTCTCAGTTTAAGATTATATAACTTTCTGACTAATCAGTAACAAATGATTTCTTTGAGACTAAGTTTTCAAATACTTACTGGTCACATTCTGCACTGATAGCTTCATGTTAACCTTGATCCTAGTGGATAGAGCAATAAACTGGCACTCAGGAGAGCTTTGGCAAGTTACCTCATTTCCCTGTGCCTTATTTTTCAGGCCCCCCGCTACCCCAGCATCTATAAAGTAGTGGTAATATTGTGCTCTGCTTTGAGACCTACAGCTTAACAATTTAATAGTTTGTAAAATGTCTTATATGGTGGTTTTCAAACTGTTCTGTGGAAGCCTGGGCTGGGGATAATGGAGGAATGAGCTGGGAGGCCATGTGCCACCATTATTAGGCTGGGTCACCTGGTGCTACCTTGGCTTACAGGATAGAGGTAGGGGATCTGTGGCAGAAGTCATCCCATGAAAGAGTTCTGTGACTTCAGGAAGTTTGAAAAACACTGGTGTAATACAAGTACAGAGAAGAACAACCAAAATGATCAGGGTCCTGAAGAAATTTGTTGTACAAGGAGAGACTAAAAAGGCTAGGATTCCTCAGTTTGGAAAGGAGAAGGCTGAAGAGGTATACAACAGAGGTCTATTAAATCATTAAGAGTGTGGACCAAGTGAACAGGGAACTGTTGTTCACCAAGTCCCAGAATACTAGAACTAGAGGACACCCACTAGTAGGTGAGTTTTAAAACTAATAAGAGAAAGTACTTTTTTAAACAACACTTTGTTAATTTGGGGAATTTACTGCTACAGGAGGTGACAGAAGCAGACTGCAAACCAAGTTCAAAATTCATGGATAAATCATGGATGATAGATCTATAAAAGAATAGTTGGAGAGGTTTCCTCCGGCATCTCTAAATCAATACGTGGTAGATGCCAGCGAGCGTACTGAATAGGGGAGAGATCACTCTAGAGATATCTGGTTGCTAGCCTCCCTGTATAGCATCCACTTCTGCCACTGTCAGAGACAGGATACTGGGCTAGATGAACCATTGGTTTGACCAGTATGGCACTTGTGTTCTTAAAAAAAACAAACAATCAGAGGAAGTCATTGTTTTGCCTCAAATGGGTTGTAATCTTCATGCAAGTGTCATCTGAAGTATGGGGAGTTTGTTCCAACTTTTTTTTTAATAAGTTACCCCTAATTAAGTTCCTTATTCCTCTATTAATTTTAATTATACATATATAAGAACAGAGGCTATATTTTAAGCAACCAGAATAACTACATATTTTTCTATCAATTACTGTTCAAAAGGACTGAGAAATAATTTTTGCTTAAAGATTAAAGTATTCTTCATGCCATAGGGCAACCAATCATCTTACATAAAACCCCACCACGTTAGTTTTGCCACAGTTGCCTCCTACACCAACACACCTCCCAGCAAGCTTCAGAGTTCCCAAAGAAAGCTCAGAAATGTATAACACACCTTCCTACCACTACTGGCAGCATGCCAACAACTAGAATGAATTTGCTCCTCCCAGGCATTCTGATTCAACACTACAGAGCACCATGGGGATGCTGTTTGGAAGCTGGACTACTGGGACAAACACTGGGGGCAGGCATGTGTAGGTGGAAGTGTCTTAAGATAAATAGAAAAAATAGTTCTCGCCCAATGTCTTATTTCTGATTTTTTTTTTTTTAAATCAGTCAGACTGAATTTTGCCTTCCAGAAGCCTAAAGTCTTATGAATTTCTAAACAAGCAGGTTTGAGACTTCTTGTTCTTTCCTTGCTTCCATTCAGCTTTTCTAGCTCTACAGCTACTATCGTGTAAGTTGTCAAGGATATCCATATAAATTGAGCTAACAGTTTTAAAAAATTGGAAGTAAATGATATAACTAAGTCCTTTACCTACTAATATATTAAGTATTAGGCAGAACATATGCGTGCCTGCATGGTAAAAGAGGCCAAAGGTCTTAAAAGAGCTATGATAAAAAAAAATTGTTTTATTTCATTTTTATTTGTAGCGTGTTGAAGTCAGATGACTTGAACATTGTGTATAATTTTGTACCTATTTAAAATAGCCACGTTAGAATTGTTTTTTTACTACTACCTAATTCACATTGGGCATGTGGATCCCAGTTAAGCAGAAATGTTGGTAATCCAAATTACTAGTTAGGGAACTACTGCTGTGAAGCCTGATTAAACTAAAAAATGTCCCCTGGGAAACATGTCACTAAAATCACGAAAAAATAGGAACAAAATCAAGTTTTTACCACAAGATAACATACTGGCTTTGAGTCCAATCTCTCTTTATTCCCTGTCCATGGCAACGAAAATCCATTAATACAAAGGTTTTCAACCTTTCTGAACAAGTGTACCCTTCCCGTCTCAATTTCAGCTTATGTACCCCTTTATATTAAAATGGGGGGGAGGGGGGGCTGAGCACACAGATGCTTCTCACCACTGGGCAGGCAGGGGGCGCACTGTAGCCCAATCGCGGTAGGCACATGGTGTTGCACCGCTCCCGGGGCAACTGCAGCAGTGTGTAAAGCCCAGTGCACAGCAGCAGCCACCTCCACCCAACACACAGATTGGGGGGAGGGGGGAAGGGGCACATACCCCTCAGACCTCTGCCAGGGCGTGCGCAGTGGCTGGAGCTCCCCGCGTATCCCCCACAATCTTTTTAAAGTACCCCTAGGGGTACAAGTACCCTCGGTGACAACCACCACATTAATATTTTTGGTAGCTCTGGAAAGCTATGCTGCCTATCAGTACATATGTAAATTGTCACTGAAATTTGGAAAATATCTACTGCTGCTAAAAGGTGAGCCAAACCATCCTGGTACACAATCAGAAATTACCTTTTTTCCTTAAAACAAATAAGCCTATTTAATTTTTTCTAAACATTAAATAGAATAATTCTTTGTAACTAAATGGACTATTGAAATGTTGTGAATTGAAGTTTTAAAAGTTGAAATCCAACTCCTTATTCATAACTATGGAAGTTCAGCTGATCATAGAAAATGAGGGCCGGAAGGGACCTTACCAGGAGGTTGAACTAGATGACCTCCTAGAAGCAGGACCAGCCTCAACTATATCATTCCAGCCAAGACTTTACCCAGGTCTTAAAAATCTCCAAAGTTGGATAGTTCACAGCCTCCGACTAGCCTGTTCCGGTGCTTTACTACACTCATGAGAACGTTTTTCCTAATATCCAACTTAAACTTCCTTTCCAGCAACTTGAGCTCCATCCTCTTTGGAATTAGCCTCCAGGTAGTTATAGGCTGCTATTAAACCCCACCTCAGTCTTTTCTTCAGACTAAATACATTCAGTTCCCTCAGCCTCTCTTCAGAAGTCATGTGCCCCAGCCCCAAAATCATTTTCACTGGCCTCCACTAGATTCTCTCCAATTTGTCCACATCTTTTCTGTAGTGGAGGATCCAGAACTGGACAAAATACTCCAGATGTGGCCTCACCAGTGCCAAATAGAGGGGAAGAATCACTTCCCTCCATCTGCTGGCAATGTTCCTACTGATGCAACCCAGTATGCTGTTAGCTTTCTTCACAACAAGGGCACACTGTTGGCTCATATGAAGCTTATTGTCCATTGCAACCCCCAGGTCCTTTCCTGCAGAGCTGCTGCTTAGCCATTTAACTTGTACCGGTACTTGGTACTGTTCTGTCCTAAGTGGAGGATGTATGTTGCACTTGTCCTTATTGAACTTCATAAGATTCATTTTGGTACAATCCACTAATTTGTCACGGTCTCTCTGAATCTTAGTCCTACCCTCCAGCGTACATAATAATCCCCCAAGCTTGAAGTAATCTGCAAGCTTGGTGAGGATGCACTCCATCCCATCTTCAAGGTCACCGATGAAGATATTGAACAAAACTGGCCCCAGGACCAACCCCTGGGGCACTCTACTTGATACCCGCTGCCAACTAGACATGGAGCCATTGATTACTACCCTCTGAAGCTGGTGATCCAGCCATTTTTCTATCCAGCTGATGCCTCCATGACTTCAATCATATATACCATCATACAAATAAAACCCACCAATTCTAGATCAGAAGTAATTCTTTCCCACAAGAATGGGATCACAAAAAGTTATGACTGCTATTTTTGAGGCTTCAATAGCTTTCCCCTGGGTTTGTAGTCATACAAAATTAAAATTTCTCAAATAAGAAATATTTACAATCCATGCTTCCATACATTACCTTAGATTGCTTTCATCCATGCAAAGTATATAATCGAATGTTAGGAAATCATCTTTAGTAACCTAGAATTAAACAAAGATTCTTTAATCCAGCAAAAGGGTATTGCTTACAATGCATAAATAAAATTAAAATTGTGAAAATGTGACTTCTGCAATTCTTACTCATTATTCATAAAACAGGGATATGTATGAAAAATGGACTTGTCAGGAAACCTGTTAGCAAATTCTGAGCAAAAACTATCCTTCTGATCAGTGATAAATGCCATAATAATAAATTAAGTGCAAGTGAGATTGAAGTATAATGCTGTACAAATACAACAGCATTTTAAAATGTCTTAAACTAATTTCTTGATATATACGTGAACATGCTGTCTGAGGTACTTTTTTGCAGTTATAAAAATTCCACCACACTCCCAAAATTGAAAAAAGGCTAGAGGTTTTATTTTTTTTAAATCTCTTCTGAAAGACTGTCACTACTATAAAAGGAACCAAATCAAAACAGGCATGACATAAAATGTCAATTTCTTAGTTTTGCTTTACTAAAGCTTTGCTTAAGAGTGAGAAGAGACAAATCTTGTTAAGAAAAAATAACTTCCATGCTTCTATGGTTTTAAGCTAAAATTCAATTACACAGTTACTGAATCAAACTGAAGTCATCTTACAAATATTTTTTCTTGGAGAACGTTGAATAAAATTGTCCAATACAACTGTACATAAAAAAAAAAACCATGTAGTTGTAGACTTGAAGTTTGGAAGCCAGGGGGCGGGAGGAGGAAGGAGGTGGTCAGATATTAGAGTCTCCTTAAAATTTTGCACTTGCTTAATGGGCCTGGAAGTATAAATTAATAATGTACAAGCCAGAGATGAAAACACAGCGAAAAGGCTATCAATCTACTGTAAAAAGGTGTAGCTCACTTTTCTTTCTATAGTTTACTCTACTGCCTCCTGGGCATTAAAACCATACAGAATAAGCAAACCATGTTTACAGGTACGTGGAGAAGGTGTTTGAGATAATTTAAATGATAAATGGGAGAATCTCTACACTCACCTACATTAAGTAATTATACTGGTACAACCAAGTTGATTTAGTTTGACTGGTACAAACTCATGTGTTGTGCTAGCATGAATTAAATTTAATGAAGTTATAGAAAAAAATTTAAATAAGGATTGAGATCAGTTTTACTGATATACAGATAGAATTCTGTATGGATACTCTTGTCTCAATAAAGCAATGTCTATTTCTATTTAATATCCATCTCTCCAAGTTAAACAAAAATGTCATGCTTATAACAAAATACGAATGTCTAGATGAGTTCTATCTGCATATCTACATACATTGACATCTTTGCTAAACCCCAAAAAGTTCCAAACAGGCAAGGCTTTATATACACTGCATGGTCTGCTGATTAAGGGCTTTGACACATTTACATGATGTAAACAGGAGAAGATAATGATAAACAGCTGTATACTTGTGTAACTTATTTGAAACAAAAAATTGGAATCAAGAAAAATTGGCATCAGTTTAAACTTCATGTGTCTGGAGCTATCCCAAAGTATCTGTTAACTATAGACAAACTAATCCCCGCTCCTACTTAGTCGTGAGATGCTATAAATAAAGCCTATTGGAAGCCACTACCCTGAAATTGCTGGTTATCTGTCCACTTCATATCCCAATGTAATTCACATTGGCATACAATACTGATGTAAATTAAACTGGTGTGGATATGTATTGTGTCCAGACCCTAGATTAGGTGTTTGCATCACAGTAACTACAAACACAGATTCACAATTAGCTAACATATATATTGCACCAGTGTCTCAAATGCAACATCGTAACCAACATTCTTAGGAGGCTTGTACAGTACATTGGGGAAGGAGTGACACAGAGAGCTGATGGCACAGGAAAGGAAGAGTGTAGGAAAACTTCCCCCAAAAATAAGGCTGATGTTTAAACTTGTAAGAATGCTTTTCCAAAAACAAACCCTCTCATTTTTAATAGAAGAAGGTACTTAACCCCGCCCCCCCCCCAAAAAAGCAGTGCTTAGATGAGCTATGTATTTTGATTAGATATCCCCATATACTGAAGACAATAGGGGCATCTCTTGACTAAAACCAAACAGGAAATATTTCACTTGTACATAGAATTTTCTCCCCAGAAGGTTGAGAGCAGTAAGAAAAGAGGGTTAAAATGGAAGTCCGTGTAATAGTATCTCAAGCTTTTGCTAGTATAGAAAAGCAAAGCAGATACCTGTTTATTTTTGCTGTAAAAATATTTGCTGTATTCATGCTGTGCTTTTGACCTATAAATATTTTTACAGTGAAAGCAGTTCTGCTTTTCTCCCAGCTCCCACAGAACTGCTACAAGCTTACCCTAGTGGCTCTCTGCTGCTAAATCCCTGTCTATGAAAATAACCTTACACAAATCTCTCTCTCTACTTAAGACAAAAAAGTAAAATTGATGGATAAACAAAAATATACTATATACTAAAACTATTTAAAAAAATTACTACTATATTAGAGTAGCATTCTCAGGGATGCCAGTGCAGCCCTAAAAACAGGATTTCTGATTAGTTCTCTTACATTGCCTTACGCCATTTAGAATGATCCAACACAAAACAGCGTTGAAACAACTCCAATTACTATATTAATAAGTAAATGAGAAATGGAAAAACTGGAAATGGAAATCCTGAATTTTTATCCTGCAGATTATAAACGAGTCACATTTTGGATTACAGAATTGAACATCATCCCTTAAAACAAAGCATGACATTAAGAAAATAGTTTGCAAAAGGATGAGCTTTGGGGAAAATACGGTAAGCAAACTAGCCAATTTTGGATGTATATGGTTAGGTAAAGAACTTGTACAGGCTTTTTTGGCAAATTAATGTGTCAAGGAAGTCTACAGACAGAATGCATTATGGCCCAAAATATGACAACAGTCATGTGTGTGCATAAGTGTTTAATGAACCAGAGATTTTTCAAAACATACATCCTATAAAAAGAACCTGAAAGCAGTTGTGGGTGGTAGTTCTACAAGTGAATGAATTTAAAAATAACGAGAAGTGCACCGACATGATATGGACAGATGCATCAGCACCAATATAAGGAAAATTTACATTACTGGTAATCAGCTTTTTTTGGCTGAAGGGGCTGATAATGTTGCCAATAAATGCCGTGTGCATGAGTGCAGCCACAGCATGCACACAGCCAGCGCAGCAGCTTAGAGAGCAGTGTCCGGCTGGTAAGTCTATTGGGAAGGGAAGGGGCAGCGGGAGGGAATGGGTGTGGGCACAGATCAAGGCCCCTGCAGTGAGGGAGGGAGTGGGGCTGGTTCAGGGGCTGCCTAACTGGGGCAGGGTGCGGGACAAAGCTGTAAGCAGTTCATCCGCGGGGGGGGGGGCAGGCGGCACCCCCCGCTCCGCGCA
>NW_005842189.1:1001066-1021802 GCF_000455745.1 Alligator sinensis
CCTGGGGGGGGAGGGGGGGGCTGTGCCCCCCCCCCCCCCGGATCTGTGTGTGGGGCGAGGGTGGGTTGCCTGCTGTGGGCTGGGGCAACGCTGGGCTTTTCCCCTGTGTTGGGGGACTGGACCAGGGCTGCTGGACTCCGGCCAGGCGATGCTGGGAGGGGGGCTACAGGTCCCCCACAGCCGCTCTCCCAGTGCTGCCACTGCCACCTGCTCTGAGCACAGCCTCGGCTTAGACCCCCGTGTCGGGAAGAGCCCGGCGCCAACCCCAGCCCCAGGCACACAAAGGGCAGCCTGCCCTCACCCTGCACACAGATCCAGGGGACATTTGCCCCCTCATGCCTTCCCTAGGAGTGCACGCAGGGGTGTCAGCCACCCCCGTGGACAAGCCACTTGCGGCTTTGTCCGATACCCCACCCTGGCTGGGCAGCGACTGTCCCTGCCTCTACCCCAGTCCCTTCCTCACCCCAGGGGCCTTGATTTGCACCCCCACCCTCTTTTCCTCCTCACTTCTCCCCACAATACACCTACCAACTGGATGCTGCTCTCCAAACTGCCGGGCTGCATATTGGCAATTGGATCGGTATCAGCCAGGACAGCTCATTAATAAAATTGGCCATTGGTATTGACCCAAAATATCTTTACCAGTCCACCCCTAAAGATAATCACTCTCCTAATCTCATGTCCATGATAACAGCACATGGAAACGAGCTGTGCACATTTTTTTTTTTTTTTTTGCCTCAGTATGTAATAATATGAAACTGATGAACATCTGCCCACTTATGAGTGTGGTAAGAATTAAATGAACTGAAACATATGTAACAGTCTATAATCTGAAAAAAAAACCACTCTCTCCAAGTCTTACATCAGCAATTATCTTCATTTAAAGTTTTGCTCTCCCTACACAAGCAAAAAAAGGCAGCTAGCTTACTCGCTACATATAATAATTCACAGGTTTTGTGAATAACTTATGAACATGCAGACAAATAAAAGATTTTGTGTAATTGTGAAGATGTCTTGTGCAATGTGCTGGAAGGTATTCCCCTAAGCACTACAGGTTTTCTGCAAAGGTGGAAAGGGTTAGTTACACAAAGCAGGCCACCATTAAGGAGACAAGGAAACAAGAATTCTCCTTAACATAATGTTGTTCAGTTATACTTTCCTTGAATTTGAGTGTATACACTATTCAACAACATTCCTATCAAACTTCTTCCATCAGTTTGGCTGCTCCCCAAACACTACCATAACTTTGATCTTATTTTTATTGATCAGCCCCAAATACTTTCTCAGTGAGACTGCCACGTACTATATGGTGGGGGCATTTCCAACAAGTACTTCATATCAATGCATATGCACATTATTTTCTTTAGCAACATGAAAAACTGTTTCATCAAATCTCCATGTTGCTTTCAACTCTTTGTTGTAGCCTTTCCTGTCCACTTCACAATTTTACTTGTCTAGATTCATTGACAAATGTGATTATGGCTGAATTTCTGAAGACAAAATTTGCCCAAGGTAAGCAGCAGTCACACAAAGGGGTAGAGGTTTGTGACTCTCCACTCCCCTTTTTAATATGCTTAACAAGAGCTCTAGAGATTTCCTAGGCTTCCTACTTGACACCAATGATTAAACAATGTGACAGAAGCTAATAATTGTGTGAGTCACTGACCTAGGATAATGTTAAAATAAAAACACTGCATTTACACATAGTAAGAAAATAACTGGTATTAATAGAAACATCACAAGCTAGACAGTTCTAGTATCAAAACAGTCAGTTTGGAATACAGCACTGCGCTCAATTCTGTTTGCATTATTATGTAAAGGAGATTAGAGACAGAAAAGGTCAGTGAGGGCAACAAGTGTGATTGAGGGAATTTGGCCAGAGAGGTTGGAGGAACTAAGTGCGTAGGTTCTGCCAAAGAAAAAGGAAAAGAATGACCTCAATAAGGTCATGTAAGATTCTGAAGGGAAAAAGAAAAACAATATTTAATCTTGTGTAAAATGCAAGAGTAGTGGCATGAACTCAAACTAAGGAAGGTCAGAGCCTAAAGGAATACATTATACAGAGAATAATTAATCAAAAAGTGTTATGTGCATTTATCTATCTGAAACATTTAAATTAGATGCAGTCATGCTGCATTCCAGAGAGATTGTCATTGAAATAAACACTTGAAACTTAGCTGATTTTGTCAAAAGAAAACTGAAGTGAGTTTTTCCAAACCTCACACAAGGTTTCCACTTAGTTGAAAGGGACTGCCCAAATTTTCAGTGAATCATTGTCCCAAACATAGAATTGAGGAATTTTTACTTGAACTTCTTTATTGGGATGTATAACCAACAGCAGCTTCACTCTAGAATCTGAGCTATTTAGGGAGGAGCTGGAGGTCTCCAAACTCTTATGGCATGTTTACACCAATTCAATAGGATAAAACATATCCATTACCTTCTGAACCAGAATTGGCATAGCTAGCTTAGAAGAACCGAGAGCATGACAACAAGCTCCTGACGTGCTCCAAAGTGCACCAAGTGAGCTATGCTACTTATGGTTTGGGAGGTACTGTCCCCACTCCATATGCAGTCTCTCTCTCATCACTGGACTGCTAAGTGACATACTTGAGTAGTATAAATACACACAGAAATCATTTTGACCCAAGGGGATCAGTTCTAGGAGAAGAATATGAGCCAACTTCTCCAACAGATCGATAAGATATGTATTAATACTCTAAATACTGAACATCTGAGAGATATTCAAAAGCACGTGTTGAACTAATGGTCTCATTCAACAACCACTGAAGTTGACAGTGAAACTCATTTACTTCAGCTAGAAGAGTTAGGCAATGGCTGTTCTTTTTACACAATCACATTCAATATTTACTACACAATTTTACACTTACCGTACACCAGCCAAATGTCTGTTGTAGTTATTACAATTATTACTGAACAAAGAATTTATTCTGTCAAGTAATAAAATGTACTCTTTTCTACCTGCCGTGCTTTATGGGCTGTCTCAATGCCATGATTTCTCAGACAGCTTAAAGCCCTTGCATCTGGGCAGCACCCCACGTTCCAGTCAGAAACAGCAGCACTGTCTGTCATCCACTGCAACAAAACACATACATACAACACATTTAAAAGAAATTAAAAGTACAGTACCTGCCTGGCAATATGATTCATGTTAATGCCATGCTTCTTCATACAAGTCTGTCCTCGATAGTCAGGAGGGTTTCCTATTTCATAGGTAGATGTCGCTGCACTGTCTATCCTCCACTACAGAAAAACAAATTTAAATATTTATGTTTTTCTTCCCATAGCTGACATAACACTGACTGACTAAGAGACAGTATATTTTGGCAACAATAGAAAAGTTTACCTTATTTTCAACATTTTCATCTGTTACAAGTTTTCTAAAAACAGCTTCAGCTATGGGTGATCGGCAAATGTTCCCTATAGAAAGAAGAAACTGAATTAAGTTTGGCATCATGTTTTTTTGTTTGTTTGTTTGTTTTTTAAAGCAAATTATTAGTTGAAAGGTCTAGTTCTGGTCATAACTATTGTTACATCCCCTCAGTGAATCTACAGCAGTGGAGCCACAACATGACCTCTGGAGAAATCTCTTTACTTACATTTCGCCACAATGGGAGTGAAGGTACAGCCCATAGGGATGCCTTAACAAAGGCTTTTGAACTGTATCCAAAGTTTGCTATATTCTATCCCACTCATGTACAAAGTAACTATGTAATCATACTACTATTCTCCCCCCCTCCCCAACCCCAATTCCCTTTGTGACCGTACTGAAAAGGGCAGAATTTTGAAGTGTGCCCATGTATCTCAAATGTGAGTTAACTGTCACGTGTTCATGTCTTTTGACATCATAGTTTTAAATGGCAAAAAATTAGGAATTTTTAGGTGGCTTCAATCCACATTTAGCAGATTTCAGCTACAATCTCCTAATTCAGTGGTGGCCAAACTTTTAGGCAGGTGTGTAGCAAGTTCAGCCATTCCCTCTCTCCAAGTGCCACTCTGATCCCCTTCCCCTGCCCAGTCTGCCACTTCCCAAATACCGTGGCTGTCCATGCTACTTGTGGCATGCATGCTACCAGTTGGCCAACCACGTTACAGAAATGAATCACAATGTTTCCTAAAGAAGGGCCAAGATACTACACTTGATATGAACCTTCAAGAGGCTGAGAAGTGCTAATATTGCCCATTTTGTCCAATATCTTCATTAACAATCTGGATGATGGGACGAATTGCATCCTAAGCAAGTTTCCAGATAACATCAAGCTGAGGGGAGTAGCAGATAGCCTGGAGGGTATTTAGTCTAGATAAGAGAAGACTGAGGGGGGATTTGATAGCAGCCTTTAACTACCTGAAGGGAGGTTCCAAAAAGGATGGAGCTAGACTGTTCTCAGTGGTGGCAGATGAGAAAACATGGAGCAGTGATCCTAAGTTGCAGCAAGGGAGGTTTAAGTTGGATATTAGGAAAACTTTCTTACTAGGAAGGTGGTGAAGCACTGGAACAGGTTACCTAGACAGGTAGCAGAATATCCATTCTTGGAGGTTTTCAAGGCCAGCGAGACAAAGCCATGGCTGGAACGATCTAATTAGGGCTGGTCCTGTTTTGAGCAAGGGGTTGGATTAGATGACCTCCTGAGGTCCCTTCCAACCCTAATTTCTATGATTCAATAATCAATACGGGAGAATTGCATGAAAACCCACACAAATTAGAAAGGAAATAAAAGCAGAGGATAGGATAATACAATGTCTGTCTATGCTGTTTCACTCCTTTTTTTTTCCAATACACTTCCACCATGTAGTTGGATTTATTTGTAGGGAGTATGAACTTTTATAGTTTTTGCTACCTTCTTTAATAGCAATTTGACCTCATCTAGTTCTTTTATAAGACAACTCAAGTGAAGTTTGTTGGACAACTTCTTACAACTGCAATAGGATTCAGGAAAGATTTAGTTTATACTATGAAGTGGATAGAATTGAAACCTTTGTAAGCTCAGCTACCCTTTGCTATTTAGTTCAATCTGGAATTAGTTCAGGAAAAGTCCTATGTCTGTTCTATACAGAAAGTTAGATTAAATAAGTATTACATGGGCCAGCTTGGCAGAATTCAATTTTGGTTTTTTTTATAAATTTGATGGGGGGGAGGGGGAATAAATTGATGCTTATTTTTAAGCATCTCTTTCGATTTTTAAATCAATCGAAATGGCCATAGTGCCCTTAGGGCTCTGGGACTGTGCCTGCTCTGCCCTTCAGGTGCCTTCTAATCTCACCTGCTTTGTTGGTTAAAAAGATAAATTGGGAGGCTGCCCATGAGTTTGTGTGGTCATGGTCCAGCTGAACCTCAATAGACCCCACTGGTCTTGGATCCCTTGCCAGGTCTTACGGGACACCCTAAGCCTTATGGGCTAAATGCGTGGCTCCAAAACCTCCCCTTTACCACGCCCCATGCCTCACAGGTGGTATATGAATAACGTCTCCCTAATCCACTTTTAGAATAACTTGGCCTCCTGTGGGCCCTGGGCTCTGCAGCCCCTGTCACTGTGCCCTCTCTGGCGCTGGGCTCTCTGCAGCCCTATATCTGTGCCCTCTCTGGTGCTGGGACTCTACACAATAGTGTGCCCCAATGAGGCCTCCCCCTCCCCTTCCCAGTCCACTGGTTTAAAAGACAATAGAAAAAACAAGTCCCTGGGCTACAACATAACAATAACAATGGAAGCCACACTCTGCCCCTTTAAGAAGGTAAACCTCCCTCTTATTCTTGTGTGCCTCCAGGTATCTTAGGAGCTCTATTTATCTTCCAGGCAGCAGACTAGGCCATCCAACATCTGTAAGCAGTTCTTTCTTCCAAGAGCTTCTTCCCTTGGCAGCTGCCAGAGAACTAACTCCTGCCAGACCCAGCCCTGGGACTTGTATGTGCCCAAGGTCCTGCCTCTTCCTGGTCAGATGCCTGCTAATTCCCCTATTAGCTCATTAGCCCATTAGTCTGGGTACCCTGCAGCTGTGGAGCTCTGCCTTGCTGGCAGAGCTCTCTAGCTAGCTGCTTCTGCTCTTAAAGTAGCAGTATCGCTTTAGCACCCTGCACCACAGTCATTTAAAAAAGTGTCACATCAGTCCAAGCTGGACTAAAGAGAACTGTAGAATATATGCTGAACATACTCAGCATAGATTTAGAAGGAATTTCAGAAAAAGATATCCAACAGCTTAAACTGCAGACAGTGGAAAAGACCCCCAAAACAAATGTAATTTTTAAGCACTTATTTGGATTCATTTTCATGCTGACATTTGCAATAAAATACCAGGGTAGATACCCAACTGTTGAAGAGAAAAATACTGCTGTGACATACACATCTAATATTCTTCCATCAGTAATACCAATCACAATAAATACCAGGTGTGTAAATGATAAGTTTACTGTTAGAATTTTAAAGAAGGTGAAGACCAGCAAGTTGGTATAAGTCACTTGGATAAACACCTGGAAGAGATTTTATTGAGCTGCTTTGATGGAAGTAGTCTGTTTGCATCTGGAAAAAAGGCTGTGTGCTTAATTTAGCTTAGCTCACTCCAAGTTGAGAAAGAAAACAATTTCTTTCTCCAGTCTATGAAGACAGGTAAGATGAAAAAGAATGGGATGCGCGGAGTTGAAAGAAACTTGAAGGACATGGGGAAAAGCAGCAATTGCTTACATATTTTTTTGTTTAATAAAACATTTTGATATTTGAGCCAAGAAAATTAAAACTGAACATAGAAAAGAGGCCTGGAAAGAACTTCCTTGTATCATAGGCAAATGTTACACAATCCCTTCCTTTGCCTGAGAGTCAACATTATCCTTATGGAAAGCTGAAACAAAGTTTTTGGGCCATACCTAGATTTTCTTGAATTTTAGTCTCATCCTCATTGTACAGTGGACCCACTTCTGAATTTTGCTATATCTAGTTTTTAAATTTATTTAAATTTAAATTATTATAAATTTAAATTATTATAAAATTATTTTTACTATGTTTTATTTTCTTTTGTGAAGGGTCTAATCACAGCTTCACTTTTGCTACATACAAAACTGACTACGGTTCCAATGAATGAGGCAAAGTGTGAGCAGCTCCCATGAATTGCCTAACTCCAGAAAACACCAAAATCTGTGGATCCTGCAGCCTCTGCAAACACCAGCTTGTGTGCTCATGGGCTGTATGACTGGGCAAGTAACACACAGAGTAGAAGAATGTCAGCTCTGTCCTTGCAAAACGATAACAGCTCTGGGACACAGAAACAGACATACTGACAAAATTCAGAATCCCTGATGTACATCCACCCATTTGTAACCTGAATTGCAAATTCTGGATTAGATTGAACAGGTTGCCAACTGCTAAAATGGCAGTGATGATGAAAAAATTCAGCCTGACCTGATTAATCAGGATGACTGCAAAGCAGTTTATCAAACATAGGGGGGAAAAGGGGGGAGGGGAATCAAGTTTAGAGGGAGGCATTACACCTGACTGTACATAAAGAAGATGCAATACTACTCTACCACCTTTAACCTTTATTTTTCTCTTTCCTAAACAGTGACATATTTCTTTTCTTGTAGATGTTTTGCATCCTGTAGAAGTAATTTTAATCCCTCCATATTACTAAGATTTTTTTATTTGGAGAAATTGTGAAATCTCAACCATCTCACCCTATTTCCTATTCAGAATAGGAACAGTCCTTTGAAGCTGGATAAACAGTATAATCAGTGATTTGCATCAGTACGGGCATATATTTTCTTCTATGTCCAGAGAACCACCACTCTCCTGCAGCAGTTTCATCTGTGCTCGGTCATATCTTCCAAATCTCATCTGAATTCACAGATCATCTCCTTTATCTGTAATCCTCCAATTTTCTGTTCCTTGAGTTTTGTCAGGTGTCACACGTAGCTTCCACCTGTTACCCAGTCAAGGATAATGTATCCCACAGCTCCTGGTAATTTTCCCTGCCAGTGCTCTCTTTCCTCTTTTAGCATCTACCCAAAAAAAGGCAACTCCCACCTCTCAGAATCCTTTTAAAAATACCTGTGAAAGTTACCTCTTTTCTGACCCTCAATCATTCACTGCTACCCCCCCATATCAAACATATTTAACGTAGTTTTCTTTACCTAAAAAAGTGATAGCAATGTTTTAAATACATTTCCATTTCCCTACATTTGACACCTGTACAATTTGCAGACTGGCACAAATTAAAGAAAAAAAAATGTAAGAAATGTGTCATTTGTGATTTTTCTAACACACTAAATATTAAGAAACTGAAGAAATTTGTTAACCCATACAACTGCTTTAAAAAGACCATCCCCTGGCTTACTAAAAAAGTAACTAAATACTGACATGCTAAATTTAGTACAAGCCAACATGCTTTATGGTTATACCAAACAAGAACAAATGTGTCTTTAGGAAAAAAATACAAATACAAAACAAGATTAAAAGTGATAGTTTAAAAATCAAAATTCCTTACTTGTTAGCCCATCCTAGAAAGAGCAAGTTTAAATGTTGAACAACTGTCCATAGGACTGGCCTGCAAATCAAAGGAATATTACTGGCCACATCCTATGCTAAGTAATTCAATATTTTTGAGAAGAGAATGAAATATTCTGGTGTGCCATTAACTCAAATAAGTGTTTTGTCACAATTAAAATTTTAATTGATTGTGAAATGCATTTCTTTTTCAGCCAATTGTACATATCACCATAAAATGGACTAAAGGACTAAACAGAAATTAGTAGAAAACATAATGTAAATGGAGAAAACTGACTATAGTTTGTAGAGTCAGCTTTTCTTCCACTATAGTCAGTTTTCTCCATTTACATTATGTTTTCTACCACTTTGTTTACTGTCATTGTAGATAGGTTCAGCACAGTGTACTTTTTGTGAAATTGTGGGCATAGTTTGTATAGTCAGCTTTTCTTTCACTATGTCCATAACTGTACAAGTACATCATGATAATGAACCTATTTGTATGAAAACCAAACAGAAACTGTGAGAAAAGAATAGATGAAACTGACTCTAGTCAAAGTATAAGCATGACTGTACAAGCTATGCTCAGAACTGCATAAAAAATAAACTAGAGTGAAAGAAAAAACATGTTTTTTTAAATCATTCAGCAATTGAATGGGTACCACAAAGGCAAGGAAAGTGTAAGTTTTTCTATGTTGCACTAACAATATAGATACGTCTCATATCTGAAATAATGGGGCTAACTGAGGCCAGAGGCAATGATAACCGATTTCTGTATTAATAAACTTAATGGAGACATTGTGGATAGAATACATCTAAAGAAATGAACTATTTTTACACAATCAAGTGGATTTTTTTTTTTTAACTTCACTAAGGAAAAAGGAAAATTAAGCAAGACTGAAAGATGGAGCCTGGGCCAGGTAAAACTGAGACACCCGCTCTGGGCCACATAAAGTCCCTTTGAGAGCCCGGCCTGAGGGCTGTATTATGTCCATCCCTGATCTAGCTCCATCCTCTCTGGAACCACCCTGCAGGTAGCTAAAGGCTCTTAACAAATTCCCCCTCAGTCTTCTCTTCTCCAGACTAAATAAACCCAGTTCCCTCAGATGCTGCTCAGAAGTCATGTGCCCCAGCCCCCTCACTATTTTCATTGCCCTCTGGTGGACTCTAATTTGTCCATATTCTTTCTGTAGTGGGAGGCCTAAAAATGGACTGCAGATGTGGCCTCACCAGTGCAGAAGAGAAGGGAATAATTACTTCCCTTGATTTGCTTGCAACACTCCTACTAATACAGTCCAGTATGCCATTAGCTTTCTTGGCAAAAAGGGCACACTGTTGACTCATATCCATCTTACTGTCCACTGTAACCCCCAGGTCCTTTTCTGCAAAGCTGCTGCCCAGCCAGTCAGCCCCCAGCCTGTACCGATGCATAGAATTATTCTGTCCTAAATGCAGGACTTTGCACTTGCCCTTGTTGAACCTTATGAGATTAAATTACATTCTCTCCCCTTATCTCCATCTATCGGAAGTCTAAATCAAGAATTATTCTTATTGGAAGGTTTTGTCAAGTGAAGTGATGAGAACAATTCATTTATTTCAGCTGCAGTCCCATATACATAAGACTCCTTAATCACTACAGCAAATTTGATGTTTGCGGCCTATACAAAAAAAGCCAATTAAAGTCGGTAGAGCCAAAAAATTAAAAATTAAAAAAATTAAAAGAATAGAATGGTGAGTTTTAAGGTGGCTGAGGAGTCGAATCCGTGCTCTGCAAGTTTTTCCACAGATATTATGACAGCTGGTACCTTGGAGGGGGACAACTACTGGCCAGGATGTTGCATGCTTTCCTTCCTCCTCTGCTGTTTCTCAGCTTCCTGAGCAAGACAGTTCTCTTCAAAGTGGGCTGTAGCTTGATGTATGGTGCAGCACCACTGAGACCTGATACCAGCCAGCCAACCCAATTTGTAGGGTTGATGCCACCTTTCTTAAGGTATGTTTTCAAGGTGTCCTTCTAGTGCTTGCTCGGTAGGCCCCGTTACCATGACTAGGGGCATTTATACACGTACTCCAGGCACTTAAGATGGCTTCAATATATCACCCACATCTCGCACTGGTAGAGGAATATGGGGTAAACACTGCATTGTAGAGCAGGATCTTCGTTTCTATCTGCAAACCTTGGTCAGCAAAAACACAATGAAGCAGCTTTCCAAAGGATATGCTTGCACAGCAAGTCCTACGTTCAGTTTCTACATCAAGATTGATTGACTGGAAGAGGCGACTGCCAAGGTATGGAAACTGCTTGATGTTTTCCAAGGGTTACGTGGGGGGCAGCTTGAGCTGGGGCAGGCTGATGGGCAGGGGGGGTGGTGTTGAGACAGACTATGTTTAGGGCACCTTTTCTAGCCTCTTCCCATTCACGGTGAGCAGAGGGGATCCTAAAGAGGACTGCTCAGTCACAGCCACACCTGCCGAAGTATGTCTGTCTTGGTAAGCACAAAATGACCATCACATAACTGCCACCTACATGTAGATTTGTGACTAGGGACTCCCAGACATTACTGTTCCTGCCCAACACCACTTGACTGTGGCCGCAGGACTTGTTAACATCTCCCCACAAACCATCTCAGCAAGTAAATACACACTGCAGAGAAGAACAGACCTGGGATCTCTACTAATCTGACTGAAGGAAAAACTCCTTCCTGGCCTCAAATTCAGTGATCAGTTGCTCACCTAAACGTAATTCTCTGTAGCACCAGAGATCAATGGCCCACTTTATTCAATGTCCCCATTAGGGATCTAAATATAATTAAAAAAAATCTTTTAACCTCCTTTAATTATATCAGTGAATCAATTAACCAATAACACAGCAGACTGGACACAGCTGCTGCTGGGAGCTGCTTGGGCTCCTGGAGCTCTTTGACTGTACAAGTGGGGGGAAAGAGGAGGCAAGCCCAGGCAGACAATGCAGTCCACCTGAAGCCCTGCCCTAGGAGGAAGGGAGCACCTGTAAACAAGACTCATCAATTAAGCAGTTAGGATCATTAGGCTGCTAGCTCTTTTGCTCTTAGGCTATAGGTACTAGTTGCCCTCACTCTTCCCTCTGTTTTCTGCTGGGGCACCATGCAGCTTCTTTTCCCTGCTTCCCTGACAGACTGTGCTGGCTGGGAGCTAAAGGATAACTGTAAGCTAAATGGTTATCATTACACTTACTGGTAAACAATTAGTCCTTTAAACTTTCATGAGGCTGAAACTGGTTGCTCATTCCCAGTTCCTTTTTCAGAGGAAATCTAGACCCCATAAAAGCTTGTTATTAATGAATTACACATCCTAAACCAGGGGCGGGCAATTATTTCGGCAGGAGGGATGCTTACTGAGTTCTGGCAAGCCATCGAGGGCGGCATGACAGGCAACCAGGGGCAAATAAATATTAACTTTCTAAAAATTTTTGGGCCCTACGGGCCAGACAAAATAGCCTGGCAGGCCACGTCCGGTCCACGTTTTGCCCACCCCCGTCTTAAACAAACAATTTCATTAGCTATGAATATTTACTAATTAATATGTATGATAACAACTAGTAAATATTCATAGTTAATGAAATTATCTCTGTTCCACCCACAGATGTGGGATGTGTAATTCATTAATAACAACTTTTATGGGGTCCAGATTAGCTTTGAAAAAGGAACAGGTTAAGCAACCAATGTCAGCCTCAAACTTCCACATCCCTAGTCCCCACCTGCATTTGTGGCCAATCTGATGCTTCAGAGGAAGGCAAAAAAACCCCCAGACAAATCTGTACTATAAGAAGCAATTCCTTCCAAGTGAACAACTAAAGCTGAAACTGGCTTATCATCATGGTCTTAACAGACTTGCAAGTGTTAGGGACAACAGCAAGTCCCTAACATGCCACCAAACATGGCCAGGGGCAACAGGAACTTCCACGTTGCACTCCAAGGCCATGAAGAAAGTGAGAGGAAAGATTCCCTGCGCAGGGCCCAATGCCAGAAGGTCAAGATCATCCGTCCCAGGGGCTCTGCAGTGCGCAGGGGCGGCTGTGACGGAGCCAGAGCACGGCTTCCAGTTCGGAGACCGAGTCCGGCCAGCGGGGCAGACCCGCGCTCCGGCCCCAAGGCGCAGGCGAGCAGCAGGCCCGGCCTGGGCTGCGCCTCGTCCCCAGGCCGGTGGTGTCCCGCACTGACGTCACGGCAGCGCCAGCACGAGCTGCTTCTTGCGACGACAAGAACTGCGGAGATCAGTTACGTCATCAACAGACTCGCCCCGGCGCCCCCTCACCTAGGCACACGAAGAGCACGGACTTGACTTCCCTCGCCGCCATCTCCACCCGCAGTGCCGACCCCCAGGTCCTTCCGGCTGTCGCGCCAGACGCGCGGCGCTTTACGGCCCCGCCCTTGCCGCTTGACCTCAGCAGTGCCTGACTGGAAAAAAATGTATATATTTGAAAAAAAAATGCAAGCCAAGATTGCGGTCCCGGCCACAAACTTTCTCCCCTCGGTAAACCCATTGGTGGTGCGAGATAAAGAATCAGGCAGTGGGGTAGACAGCCCTGCCCCTCCCAGCCTCACCTGGCGCAGGTGAGCGGAGCGGGCGACGCGGAGCGGGCTGCGAGCAGTGAGTGCGGGCCGTACGCAGCGGGGGAGGCGGGCCGTGCGCAGCGGGGCTGCTGGTGTCGCGTGTGCTGGTGTCCCCGGGGGGTGGGAGCGGGGGTGCAGGCATCAGCCGCCTTTGCGATGCCCCCAGGGTCAGTTCCAGCCTCTGGGCCTTGCCTGCAGCCACGAAACAATCAGTGGCAGCCGAAGTGGGTAACAGGGGTTGCTTGTGCCTTCTTCCCTGGTGTTTGAGGGGGGGGTCATCCAAGCCTCCTCTGAAGCCCCTGGCTCTGACTCGGCCTTACCAGGTGGACGATCATGACCACATAGTTTCATAGTAGCTAGGGTCAGGAGGGACCTGAACAGATCATCAAGCCTGACCCCCTGCCACAGGCAGGAATGAATGCTGGGTTCACAAGACCCCAGACCGGTGATTGTCCAACCTCCCCTTGAATTTGCCCAAGGTAGGGGCGAGGACCGCTTGTACATTTGTACACCCATTTCAACCCTTGCACGATGTACGACTGATAATAGTAAAAGTGTTCAGAATGTACGACAATTTTTGAAGCAGCGAATAAATGCAGCATATGCAAAACCCAAGTTGCTCTCGGGGAGTCCTCACTGACTTTTGGGTTTGCCAGCACTTTCTTATGACTGCTTGTCTCCAGAGAAAGAAATGCTTTAGCTTTGACCCAGTTCTCACTTGCTCACTGGTGAGTTATAGTTTTTCAGTCAACACAATAATTTTGAGCCTCCAACGCGATAATTTAATATTTAAGACCTGGCGACACTGCTTGGACTTCTTCTCACTCATGTGACGCGTGTGGAAAGTGCAAGACTCGCTGCCCCTAGAGGTGGCGGCAGCTGCAGCTCAGCCGGTTGGAGGAAGAGGCTGGACAAGCTGGGGGCCACTTCTGAGCAGGGCAGTGCGGAGCCCAGCCTCCAAATTGGTGCTTTTTAGACCCGAAGTGCTGGAGGCTGGAAGTGAGAGAGGAGCAGCAGTGGGGAAACCTCTAGTCAGGCCCAGCTCACTCCCTCTTTCCTCATCTTCTCTGCTGCTGTGTGACACACATGGGCCTTTTGATATGCCATTGGGACAGTGGGCCAGAGCCCACCAAGTAAAGCTGTAAGCCCCACTTGGTGATGGTCACTAAGGAGATATCACTGATTACAAACTGGGGCACACATAAATGAAACAGGGACAGTATTGAGGGTCATAAATTTATGATGAGTGCATGGAGGGGGGACACCAAGCACAGCACACCAGACGGCATCCACTGGCCCTTGAACAAGTCCAAGGAGCCAGTTGATACTCTGCCCAGGTATGTGAATGGATGAGGGAGTGTGACACAAACCTATTTGTCGTCCTTTAGGGGGGTGGGCCTAGGCCCACCAAGTAAGTTATTGGCCTCCTTCAGGCAGGGAGGTTACAGAAAAGGTGACAATTGATTACTTGGGACAAATAATAACAAAAACAGGGACAGGCATGGAGGTCAGAGGTTCAAATAAGAGTGCCAAGGAGGAAAACCAAGCATATCGATATGTGAACAGATGAAGGAGTACGACATATACCTTGTAATACATCAGGGGAAGTCACGGGCCAGGACTGCCGTGGAAACTATAAGCCCGCTTTAATATTGGGGGGGGTCAGTAGTGATGTGTTACAGATTTCTTTGGACAAATAATATTGAAAACAGGGACAGAAATGGAGGTCAAAGGTTCAAAACAAGATTGTCAAGGGGGGACATGGAGTAGAGCACACCGGATGGCGCCTACTGGCCCTTGAACGAATCCAAGGAGCCAGGACAATGCCCAGTGATATTCTGCCTGGATATATGAATAGACGAGAGAGTGTGACATAGGAGGCTGTGCAGGACAGATCTACCATCTGACCCAATAAATGGCAGTTCTTATGACACGTGGCCCCTGCTGGAGGTTGGGCATGGAGCTCTCATCTCTCTTTCCTGGTTTCATGATCTAAATTTAGCACCTCAGTTCTGCTCAGTGGACTGAGCAAAAGGCAGGGCAGGATGTCACCTTTTAGACTAACCAGTTCAAAGAGGCGAGAGCCACCAGAGACAGTGATCTGCTTAGTTGGACACTAACAATGTAATGCATGCTGCAGCAGCCTGTTCCCAGCATCTGATGAAGCAGGCCATTGCCTATGAAAGCTCCTGCCTCTTTGAGCCAGTTTGTCTAAAAGGTACTGCCCTGCTTGACTTTCTGCTTAACTTCACATTTGCATGCCCCACTGACTCTGTGCCAATCAGGACAGGGGAGTCGAACTCATCTAGCCCCATTGGCGGGGGGAGGGATGCAAGGCCAGCCCATAGGTCAAGTCTAGGTGATGGACCCACAGACCCCCAGCACCCACTCCAGGATCTACTTTGTATGCAGCATGTGTGCTGGAGTGGCTGGGGCAGGCACTGCATGCAGCAGAGTTCACAAAGCAACTTGGGCAGGTGCTGCAACAGTGCAGTGTAGCAGGGGCAGGCCAGGACTGTCATATGCAGCACCTGCTCCTGCCACAAGTGAACAGTGGCAAAACAACCAGACCGCCATAATGCATAGATATCATGTTAGTCATCCCTCTAGGCATTAGACCTGTAGCCTAAGTAAATTCTGGTTCTTCTGGATGCTAATCAGTTGTCTTAACTAACCAACTGCTTATACTGTGGCTAAATTTGACTGGCATTCTAAGTTGAAAGAGAGGGTTCCCTCTCTGGGGGAAGGGGTTTCAATCTCTGGTGACACGGGTGTTTTCATTGCTGACAAGTGTTTCATGTTCAGCTTCTAGAAAGGCACACACTTATGCATACTCACCTTTCATTTTGAACATTTTTATAATAAAGGTTAAAAAGTATGTGGGGGGAATCTCTCTTTTTTGGATTTTTTTTTAGTTAAATTATGTAAAAAAGATTGTCTCTTGCAATGATAACATGATAATTGATGGTATATGCAAACCTGAGACAGAAAAGCAAATAAGATGAGCATTTTAACACCTAATTTGTAAAGTAAAAAAAAGTAAAGAAAGTATATGTTAAGATGACTGGTAGACAGAAAAATGTGTTTTTAATATTTTTGTGTGTATGTGGGATAGAGAGAGTGGAAACCTGTTTATAGAAGGTTTGAAGCTTGGAAGACCTTATGGTAGAATCCATATACAACCCTGCTTTATAGACATTCATTTACATTCATTTAGTAAACATTTACCCACAACATTACCTAAGTCTTGGCAAGTTTGAATTCAGTAGGACAGTGCATAAGATTAAGCACGAATACCTTGCTTTAGTCAAGAAGTTATTTTAGGAGTTAGTAGTATATATTTTCATAGGAAGAAAAACACATGTTATAATTTACTGCTAATGTGCATCATTGGGCATTTGAACTGACAGCCTATTCAATTTGCCACAATTTTTTGTTCTTTGTTCACAGCAATTAATTCTGGAGCAGAATGGGATGGCAAATCTGTGCCGAATAGTTAAAATATACTTCCTTATGCCTTTGTAATACACCATGGAAAATTTATCTTTTTTTTCCTGTAACCTGTGCATTTATCCTAATGGAAAGTAGGTGTAACATGCTTTCAGATCAGAATGTTAGTCTTTTCTAGTATCAACTCCAGTGGACTAAATGACTTTGTAAAGGGCATAGCTATGGTCCTATGTCTTCATAGGAGTGAAAAAGCTGAACAGAATTCAAGTCAATCTGATAATTTGACTAGCTAAGTTAGTTTGTTCATGACAAGTACCCTTAAAAAACAATTCAGTTTGCATCAAAACAGATTTTGCTTTTATATCTGTTGTGTTTTGAATAGTTAAGGAACAGGGAAATAATTAAAATCCTTGCTTTTTGGTTTAATTATTAACATCTGAATAATTTTGATTCACCTTCCTCTGATGCTGTTTAAAATGCTCTCCATTCTTTTGCACTTGCTTTCATATCTTGAGAGTCATTAATTTCAGAAAGTATCTCTCCTAGTAGGAGGGTGGTCAGAATTGCAGTAATTTATGGGCTTTGGCTTTGGGACACGGGAAGCTAGAACTAGTATGTGAAGATCGAATGCAGAGACTGAAGGGAATGTGTGGTGATTTTGGTTGATGTAGTTTATTAAATTTGTTACCTGTCTGCAAGTAATGACTGGAGCATGTATATTTTATGAGATGTATTTTTATTAATTTGTTGGGGAAACCAACATTTTTCTTTTGTAGTTTTCAGTGTGAGCAAGGTAAGTATCTGAAATGCCTTTCAATAACGTATTGAGCAATCTGACTAACATGTCACATGTTGTTTGCTCTCCTCTGGGGGAGGAACACGTGCAGTGTTTGTTTTGATAATGGTTTTCCTCCCTAAGTGTACTTGTTTCTCTATATTACAGTGCTCTGTATTATCAGTTCTAGTACAGGTGAAAATGGGAATGTCTTTCCTTGTTTTGTTTGCGTGTGTCTCATAAGCAGACATCCTGGCTTTCTCCGATTAAAAAACAAAAAACCCAAACCCCAAATTTTCTGATTTTAACCCCCCCCCCCACACACACACATTTTTACATCATTAAAACAAACTACCACTATATATTATTTGGCTTGATATGGCGTTTAGTTTATATGACACAAATTTGGATTTTGTGGCGTGGGTTTTAAATGAGAGCTGTTAAAGCTGTCTGTGCGCCAAACTTGTTACAGGTATAAACCTATTTCCGATCACTTATCCTAGTAGAAGTATAATGTCTGTACCTGGCCCTGGTGACAGTGGTATGGTTGAGTGTGATGAAAGATAGCTGTGTATCATCTGCGCGCTCCTGGCATTTGAGATTTGAGTCCATGTCTTCTGACCGGTTAACCTAGCAGCTGCCATGTAGGTTCTGAAAAAGACCGGGAAGCTAACTGATGCTTCTTGGACTCAACAAGGGATGGAGGTGAAGTGTCTTAGGATATGTGGTCTTTTGTTTAGTGTAGTACTAACTTCAATGAATACATGCACAAACAAAGTGCCTGATTGTAATTGATTGGGATGGGAGAAGACTTTGGGGGTTCCTGTCTTTTATAGTTTTATATCTTAAGTTTCATGTTATAATTTCATGTAGTTTCACATCTTAAAAATAGAAGACACAGACATACACTGCCTTCTGCTGATTCTACCTTCTAGTCATTCCTGTTGTGTAATGTCATCTTGTGAGTTTTAGGAAAAAAGGTTTGCCACAGGGTGCCGTCTCCAGGGGTGGCAGTTAAGCTCCCAGATACCAAAAAAATTGCTTGTACCCTGCTCTATGAGCAGTCTGCCTTTCTTATCTGCTACACCTTGATGTTAATTGCCATTAAAATGCAGAAGGCTGCCCTGGTCTTAATTGAAAGACCACCAGCTCTCTGTGGTCAGCTCTTAAAAATGGCAGGCACCCTATGCAACGTGCTACAGTGAGAACAACAAATAAGCGAGACATTGGGACCTGCAGACACTGGAATTAGTAATAAAGCTGTTACAGGGAACATTGCTTGCTTAAGATCTGAAAAAAAACTGACCAGAAGAACTGAATTATTTAAGCTGACTTTAAAAACAAAAGATCTTTATTTCAGAAAACTGATAATAGAAGACAACCTTAGAAATAGTTCAAATGTCCAGGAATGTATACAAGTGATAGTTTTATTGTCAATACCTCTATAAAATGTTGAAGGATTCCAGCCAAGCTGAGTCTTGCATTTAAATTTTGTTTTACCATCATTTATTTTAAAGCTGAACAGCACGGGGCACTTTGAATCCACTGTATGATCAAATGATTCCACATTCAAATTACAACTGATACATTTCTCTGTGTTATTTCTTTTTTTTAGAAGACTCAACAATATTCATTTATTACTACCACATTCAGCCATCTTACAGGCATAGCGCTTAAGTTGGGAACCTCCTGGGTTGGGTTACTTACATTTTTGTTGTTAATTGTCAAAATTGTTACTCTCCCTAAAGTTTGTAAATAGAAATTTGAGTTACTTCATCATTTCAGGTTTTTTTGGAAAATTCATCCAACTACACATTTCCTGTTTTCATTGTCTACAGATGAGAAAAGCAAGCAAGAGAGAAAGGAATGAGTGAACCAAAATGCTTTTTTTTTTTTTTTTTTTTTTTTTTTTTTACTTACAATAACAGGTAATAAGAGAAAAATAAACCATTCTCATTTTGGATTTTGGCATTTTGATTTTAATTTTGTTTCCCATGACAAGGGTAGTTTCGTATCTCCTTCTCTTCACGTCAGTGTAATAATGTTCATGTGAAATGCTCCTGGCTCTAAGTAAATGTTTTACCTAAAAAAGTCAGAGCTACAGATTCAACCAACAAGCTTAGACGGAAATCGGGCTTTATTTATTTATCAAGCCCCATCGCCACTTTCAGAGATTCTGAAGAGCAACTTTGGCCAATATTTCTCCGTTGCTTTTTACGTGGTTGCACAACTACATTCTGGACTCTTGTCTGGTCAAACTACACGACACTCATGCTTCAGTAGGGCTGGAAGACTGTTGTAGCTATGATGGTCCAGGAAAAATGAGAGAAGCCAGAATTTTTGGTGTCCTCTCTCCCAACTATACAGTTGATCCAGTAAAGATATCACCAGAAAATCTTTGCTTCACCCATGCTTCAGATATTTTACCCTGACCATTTTATCCTGTCCCAGCTAATAAAATATGAGGAGAAAGTGCACGGCTGATTAGCTTGTATCTAAAATCTCTTATCTGTATCTAGCAAACCCATTATTTTCCTTTTTAAATTCTTTTTTTTTAAAGGCCCTGTATGGATGTTCACATATCTTTTTACTACTTGATGTTTCTGCCCTCATTTGGAGAGATTATTCTGCTAGGAAGATGAGAGGAAATTGTCTGTGTATTTAATTGTGTAGGGCTTATTTCAAACTTGTGTTAATACAGAACCCATTAGGAGCTGGGATCACCTAATCCTTCTGCTAGTACATTGTCAAAAGCCATTTAGATTTCCTTGAGATTGTTGTTAAAGCTAGTCATGCGTAGGTCTCATCCCAGCAAGTTACTAAGTGGTGCATTATCTGTTTGCCTGATCAATGCATCTGCTTTAAGTGAGCAAAATAAAACAATACACAAATCTTTATTAAAAAGACTCTAAATTATAGTAGTTTCAAATTTATAATAAATAAAATACTGATTCCATTTTAAAACATGTTTTTAAGGGCAATTAAATAATTATAGAGAAAAAGACATAGGTGAAAGTAGATTATCAATTTACTTGCAGTGTTCAGCAATTCTGTATCTGTGATGGTCCAAGAATCATGTAAGGGACCAGGATTTTTGGGGGTGATAACTATTTATTGGATCACTCACACAGTTGGGACCTCTGACCTGAAGAGTGCTTCACATTCAAAAGTTTGGCTAACTTTATCTAAACTATACATGTGGCCCAATTCGAGAGATCATCCAAAAAATACTGGCCTCATAACTTATTTGTGGTATTGTTTCCCAGTAGCAAATATTTTATGTTGTGAAAACACTGACTATTGTCACTTAAGCAAAATCACTTTTTATATTTACAGGGGCTCAGATCAGTTAACAGAGCTCCTATCCAACTGGGAGCCAATTTTGCTATGGGTACTGCTCGGCTCCTTCCACCTCCAGTGGCTCCTCCTATTCCTG
>NW_005842189.1:1021833-1026241 GCF_000455745.1 Alligator sinensis
AGGCAGCAGATAACATGGGGAAGGGTGGTGTCTATGAGGTCGTGTGCCAAGCACCACATGCCCAGCCAGGCAGAGGAGAAGCTGCAGCCAGGGGGGCTCCTGCCCCAGAGTGTGGGGCTCCAGTTCCTGGCCATCTCATATGCACTTGACCGCCCACAGGTAGCTGTTCGTTCTGCTGGGTGGGCGGAGTTGGTAGAAGGTGGCCAGGAACTGGAGCTGTAGTCCTGTGCACTGGGGCAGGAGCTGCCCAGCTGCAGCTTCCCCCCTGCCTGGCTGGGCATCTGCTGGCCAGCATGCCTCCCCATGGTTTCCCTGTGTTACCTTCTGCCTGGAGCGACACAGCAGAGTCATGAGGAAGAGCAGGAGGAGCCGTTGGAGGCAGGGGAGCCAATCAGTACTTGCACGGCTGCAGCAGTAGCCTTGCCAGGAAGCTGTGCATGCTGCTCGGTGTTAGGGTGGTGCTGTCTGGTTGGTGCAGGTGGAAGTACAGTGTGGGCTACCCTAGATGGGAGTGGGTGAGGCTCAGTCCCCTGTGGAACATTGTGGGGGAACCCATGGACCGGATTGGGGGGGGCCAGGTGGGCCACACCTGCACTGTGCCACCTGGGTAAGCTCTGGTGCACGTGCCCCCTGCTCCCTCCCCCCATCACTCCCTGCCCCCATGCTTGGCTGGCTCCTGGGACCTAGTGTACAGACAGCCCTCCACAACAAGCACATAATCCCACGCGCCCTCATACATCCCACTCCCCCCTGACACAATATACAAGAGTAAGACTTTCTTTTGAGTTATTATGAAGTTGCCTCTATAAACACTGCTCAAAAATGAGGACACATTATTTTTTTGAAATAAAATTAAAACATGTCATTGTAGGTATTTGACTTTTTAGTATATGATTTGTTTTTTTATCTATAATTTGTTAAAATGATATCTTCTGAAAGATTTTGTGTGTGTAGCCCTCAACATCTCACCAGAACTTCTTAAGTTGTCCTCCAGCCCAAATAATTGCCCAACCTTGATCTAGAGCTTCATGGCAGGTGAAAATCCATTTCATGAAAAAAAAAAATTAAATCTAGTGTTTTGAACTGGAATTTTCAATGCACTACTAAAAATATTTAACAACATTGCAGTTTCATATGATATTACACGTTTCATTTCAATTTTTAAATGTTTATATTTGATAATGCAAAACATGAAAATGCAAACTGAAAAAATCATTTCAAAATGAGACTGAAACATTTCATTGTATTCCAATTCCCAATCTTTAGATAATCATCCAAACTGTCAATTTTTTTTCAAAAGAATTTTGGCAAAATTGGCATGATTTTGCAAAGTGTTTTAGATTTTGAAAGGTCCACTTTCTCTTAGAAATTGCTTCTGTCAGTTTTTCTTGACAACTCCAACAAGGTTCTTCCAAAAGTGTATTATTTAAGAGTCATAAGTAACCCACTGAAGTCAGCCAATAATGTACTGAAGTTGTTATATGTACTTAAGTATCCTACTGTATTAGGATCAACTACGTACACCTTACTAAAAAAAATTTTTGATTCTAAACTTCTATTAAATAATAGGCTGTGTATTTGTATGAAGTCTGCTGATGACTTACAGTGCTACTTTGCTGACTAAGCTGATTCACTTTTTGTACTAAATAAGACCTGAATAAATAGAAAATGAGTCTTAAGACTAAGACCAAAGAGCATAATTCTGATTATATCACTTTATAATATTATTTAAAATACTTGTGTACATACAGGAAAAACTGGTTATCAGATAAGAAAAGAATCTGAATATTGCTTTGTTAGAAATATTTAGAATGTAGGTGTCAGGGCTTTGAACAACATCAAAAAGCAGATGTTCAGGGAAAAGAAGCTTTTAAAATTCTGAATATTGTAGACTCAGTGGACTATAGTGTGCTTTTTAAACTGAGTCGTGATATGTGTATTAATGACATAAGAAAATGCAGAGTAGAATGGTAAAACATAAAGGGCATTCTTGTTGTTTGATATCCCTTATTCATTTAACTTCTTGAAACTTTGCACTTCTAGAGAGAGGTAAGGGCTTGACCCTGTGTGCACAGACTTGCAGAGAGCAAATAGGGCTAATGGGTGGGTAATCGGGTCTGTTACCTCCATCTCCATATACTGCTGTTAGGATGTTATCTCTGGAGACAACAAACTCCCCCTATGCCTGAAGAAGGGCATTTGTGCCTGAAAGCATGCAAAGAACAGTTTTTCCAACTATTTAGTTGGCCTAATAAAAGAGATCATATCTACCCAAAGAACCTTGTCTGCCTATGATCTCTGGAGACACAAATCCACAGTTTGAGAACTGAAACTAAGCACCATAGAGATGCTTAATGGGATCTTCTAGACTGAGCATTTGATAGAGTGGTTTTATTTAATCTTTACTAGTCTATAGAGGAGCCTCTAGGAATCCCGTAAGATTGGGCCCCTAATATAGTCCATGGCCTGTTATGACCTATTTATAAAACTTTTAAAAAGATTACATGAATATATTGTCTCCAAATAGTATATAATTAGAAGTTATAATATCTATTCCATTGTGATATCTTTGAGCTTTAACATATCTTAAAACTATCTGTATATAAGTTTTTTTCAGAAGCATCTTAAAAAATGCAATTAAAAAAAATCTGATATAAATAAAAATCTGATTTTTTTTTTAATTTAAAAAAATGTTGATTTTTATTCATCATGGTTAATGTTGAACTCAGTGTAGCTGCCTACTTGAAGCTATAGCTCTTCCCTAGCCTGTGATTGTTTAGACCTATTTCCCAGACAGAGTCCATCTGGCTGTGGAAGTTCTACGTCAGGGGTCGGCAACCTATGGCACGCGTGCCGAAGGTGGCATGCAGCATGCCTTTGATTGGCATGCAGACTGCTTCCTGCCCTGAGGGGTGGGAAGAGCTGTGCCCAGATGGAGCAGCACATGGCTGCCCGGGAACAGCCTTGCACTGCTGCTGACCCCAGCCAGGTAAGAGCCCTTGGGTAAGAACCCCCAGCCCCAACCCTGCTCAGGCCCCAGACCCAGCCCTGCACCACTGGGCCCGGCCCCAGCCCAGTGCCACCCCCAGCTCGGGGGCTATCAGCGCCCCAAAGGCCCCAGCCCCAACACTGTGCTGCCAATGGCCCCGGGCCCGGGCCCGGTCACAGCCCTCACCACTGCAACTGCCAGCCCCAGCCCAGTGCCGCTGCCGGGCTAGGGCCAGGGTCGGGGCCCGCACAGGGCTGAGGTTGTGGACCTGCTCAGTCCCTGGTCCTGGCCCCATCCCGATGCTGCTGACGGCCCCTGTCCTGCAGTGGCACTGGCCTGGGGCTGGTGGCAGCGGTGGTGAGGGCTAGAACCAGGCCCACTAGCAGCTGGTACCACCACCATGGCTGGGGCCTGGGCGAGCTACTGGTGAGCCCGGCCCTGGCTGGCACCGCTGCTGCCCACCCCAGCCTAGTGCCGCTGCCAGGCTGGGGCCGTCGACAGCGCCGGGATGGGGCTGGTGCTGGGGCCTGCTCAGGCCTCATCCCTGTGCTGCCGACTGCCCTGGCAGCCAGCTGGAGCCAGGTCAAGCTGGGCTCAGGCCCCAGCTGCAGCAGTGGTGTCAGCTGCTGGCAGGCCTGGCCCCAGCCCCAGCCCTCACCACCACTGCCACCAGCCCCAGCACAGTGCCACTGCCGGGCCGGGGCCGTCGACAGTGCTGGGATGGGCCTGGAGCCAGGGCCATGGACCTGCTTAGGCCCCGGCCCCATCCCTGCGCTGCCGACTGCCCTGGGAGCCAGCTGGAGCCAGGCCAGGCTGGGCTCAGGCCCCAGCCGCAGCAGTGGTGCCAGCTGCTGGTGATCCTGGCCCCAGCCCTCACCACTGCTGCCGCCGGCCCCAGCACAGTGCCACTCCTGGGCTGGGGCCATTGGCAGTGTCGGGATGGGGCTGGGGCCCGCATGGGCCCCGGCCCCATCCTAGTGCTGCCAAAGGCCCCTGACCATGTGCTGCCAGCGGGCCCTGACCCTGTGCCGGCCCAGCCCAGCCCCTGCTGGCACCAACACCGCTGCCGCCACCCCAGCCTCAGCCCCATGCTACTGTCATTCATGGAAGAACTGGAGTTCCAGATCTTTGAAATAACTGAATCCTAAACTCTTCTTGCCTCCATCTGATCATACCACTTCTGTGAGTCATGAATTTGATCAGTGTCCTTAGGTTAGGCAGCTTTTCCAGCCTTCTTTCTCCACTCTGGGGTGCAGCAGTGATCCTCTCTATACATAGTCACTTTCCAGGTATTTGCAAGCTGTTATCAAATCCTCTCTCAGTCTTCTCTTCTCCAGACTAAGTAACCCCAGTTTTTTCAACCTTGTTTTATACGTTTTGCTTCCTAGGCCTGTAATCTTTGTCACTCTGCACTGCACT
>NW_005842189.1:1026272-1036410 GCF_000455745.1 Alligator sinensis
CCAAACTGTCTGTATCCTTGAAGTATGGTTCCAAAACTAGACACACTACTCCAGGTGAAGTCTCATCACTACCAAATAGAGCAGAAAAATCCCTTCCACTCATTTGCAAGTGACAGTCCTGTTAATATAACTCAGGATGCTATTAGCTTTTTTTGCAACAAGAGCACACTGCTGGCTCTCATTCAGCTTATGGTCTACTTTAACTCCCAATTCATGATGCAGTTAATAACAAAACTGGCATCAGTATGATCCAATCTACCCATCTACTATATCAAATGCATTTATTATTAGAAAGAGTAGTCCAATAAAACATATCACCCATAAAAATGCTTGCCTAACCACACTATTTTAATTTTTATATTAAGATGTGTCTTGTTGGTTCCTTTTATGATTTGATGAATGCCTCCTATAGTGATATCTACAACAGAGGTGAAAATCTGGAAGCATATATTGGGATGTGACATGTTACCTGGTCCAGAAATCGCTAAACGTTGTATATGTCTTTGTGTTCCTGGTTCACTGGGTTTGTTTTCTGTGCAGGTTTGTATGGGATGGCTGATACAAGTCAGTTGCCCTATCTTTGAAAGTATTTCTTCTTCTGAGGAAAACAGCATATTGTGGTTTGTTTTTTTTTCACTCAACAAATCTGAAAGGCAAAGAAGGTCTCTCCTATAAAGATTCCAGTCTAACTTTGGAAACACTACTATTGTGCTGTATTTAGCTTCAGGGAAGGAAAGAAATGGAGGTTATCTGTTGTTTGGTAGCTAAGAGGCTCAACTTCCTGTGTCTTGGCTTTCAGACTTTAGTAGGTTGAACAACCGGCTCAGCTTGCAGTTTTTTGCAGTTTTAGCCCACCTCAAGTACCATATTTTTGCGCATATACCCCGCCCAACAAGATGAAACACTTCTGGGCAATGATTATGGATCAGAATAACTAGCATTGAGGAAATGCACACATTTTTCAAAGAAAGATCCTGATCAGGCATGAGTTGCAAGAAATAATTAATGTAGGATACTCCATATGTCTTGATAAGAAATTGCAAGTGATATTTCTCATGAGTGACATACAAGATTGAGGAATACCGTATTTTCGTGCATATACCCCACCCACGGGTATAAGCCGCACACACATATAACCCACGGGAAATTGCATTTTTGAAAATAAATCCATGTATATGCCACACCCGTGAATTCCCAGTGGTGGCGTATACATGGGAGGAGGCACAGCCTGGCCTGCCCCAGCAGCGGCGGCACAGCCCGGCCTGCCTGGGCCCAGCAGGGAGGCTACACAGCCCAGCCCTCCATGGCCCCAGCCCCCGCAGCAGTGGCAGTGCAGCCTGGCCTGCCTGGGCCCAGCAGGGAGGCAGCACAGCCCGGCCCCAGTCCCTCAGTGGCAGCGGCAGCACAGCCCGGCCTGCCCGGGGCCCAGCAGGGAGGTGGCACAGCCAGTTCTGGCCTCCATGGCAGCGGCAGCACAGCCCAGCCTGGCTGGGCCCAGCAGGGAGTGGCGTGGCACAGCCCGGCCCGCCCTGGCCCTGGCCCTGTCCCCCTGCAGCGGCGCAGCTGGCCCCAACCCCCACAGGAGCAGCAGCAATGGCACAGCCCGGCCCCAGCCCCCACGGCAGTGGCAGCACAGCTGGGCCCCGGCCCTGGCCCTGCGGGGGGAAAAAAGTTTGTGGGATAGCCCGCACACCCGTATAGCCCTCACCCATTCATTTTTTTTTGTAAAATCGCGTATCCCCTGCGGGATATATGCGCGAAAATACGGTAGTTACCTTTTCTGGGCATTTAACATGCTTTGAGTGATATCACCTTTACTCAACATTGCATGTAGTAATTTTTTGTATACTAAATCTATTCTTATTACTTGGGACACCCAACTGTCCACCCCTTCGGCCCCCATTTTTTTTATCCTCCTATACTTGCCATTCTACTTAATAGCTATAAAGGAAGTCCCCCACTTCATATTTTCATGAAGATTTTTATTGGAAAAAGTTATGGAGCTTGTCTCTTACTGGTTTACATCCCCTAAATCTAACAGTGTCTGTCTTATTTTATCAATGACCTTGACTGGGATAATCTGGGAGCCACATTCTTCACAGACGTTGAACAACTGACCTTGATCAGGGGAAAAAATTAATAAGACTTCTTATTGGATCATTTTAAGGTCCTGAAGGTTGGTTCATGAAGATGTAAGGAGCATAGAAAATACATGCTGGATACATAGTAGAAAGACTGTGAGGTACGTATGGAAGAGTTCCAAGATGTTGTGTTGACAAGGTTATTTGGGCAAATGTGACATATTTTATTAAACCGGCTGAAAGTTAGAAAAAAATGTCCTTTGTGAGCTTTTGGGTGTACTCCAAAGCTTACAAAGAACAATTTTTCCAACTATGCAGTTGGTCTCATAAAAGATAAAACATTTACCCAAAAAACCTTGTCTGTCTATGCCCTTAGACCAACACATCTACAACTAACACCGCTGAAGCCAACATAATGTCTTCTCAGGCTACAAGCAAGCAAGCTACAAAGCATTAGGGAAAAAATACCAACATTGTACATACTAGTAGCCATTGCATTGTGGAGACAATTCTGTTATGGGTCTAGACCATAAAACCCCTCTCCCACCTGATGATTACCCATGTGACCTGCCACAAAAGACCTAGATGGCAACTTGGGCAGGAGTGACCATGAGATGATTGAGTTCAGGATCTCCGACAAGAAGGATGGAGAGCAGCAGAGTATGGACCCTGGATTTCAGAAAAGTAGACTTTGACTCACTTAGGGAGCTCATAGGCAGGATCCCCTAGGAAGCTAGGCTGAGGGGCAGAGGAGTCCAGGAAAGCTGGCTGTACTTTAAAGAAGCCTTACTGAGGCTAGTTTCATAGTTGTTAGGGTCGGAAGGGACCTGAGCAGATCATGAAGTCTGACCCTCTGCCATGGGCAGAAATGAATGCTGAGATCAAATGACCCCAGCTAGGTGATTATCTAGCCTCCTTTTGAAGACCCCCAAGGTAGGAGCGAGCACCACTTACCTTGGAAGTTGGTTCCAGATCCTAGCTGCCCTGGCTGAAGTAGTGCCTCCTGATGTCTAGCATGAACCTACTCTCAATTAACTTGTGGCCGTTATTCCGGGTAGTGCTCGGAGGAACAGGGCTTCTCCCATTCCCTGGCGGTCCCCTCTGGTAAGTTTATAGACAGACATTCAAAAAGCCTGAGCCTGAATTGATTCAATCTTTGCAGGTTAGTCTAACCTAGCTAGGCTAAATCAGTTTATAACTGTACAGACATCCCAGACATGCAGGGACATGCCTACAGTGGCTCAGGCTAGAAGCTGGGAGGCACTAGAACAGCCCTCCCCTTCCACAGAGCTGAGCTGAGGCAGGCGTGGCCAGGCCCTGGCAGTATTAAAGAGGGGTTCCCCCCTCCTTGATAACAGAGCATTTATCACCCCATCAGAAAACAAACGGCCTCTCTCATTAGTTCAAGCTCTTCTTAAACAAAGAAGGAATGGAGGGACATTACCAGCTGAGATGTTGATTAGCTCCAAAAAGCCTTAAGCTGACACTGCTGTCTGCCACAGCACGGACTGTAGCCAGGTGTCTGTATAAGGCAGATGGGGTGGGGGATCCCTGCTTAGCAGGGAGTGGTGAAGGGAGGGGGATATCAGGAGGAAGCCAGGCAGACACTGCTGTGCCTGCAAGTCTCTGCCAAAGCTGCAGCCAGGGAGTGGAAGGTGGGTGGGCAGCCCTGCTGTGGAGCAGAGAGCCCCGCCTAGCCCAGAGAGCATGCCGGGATGCTGAGGGAGTCTGGTTTATCTTAAACTAGCAAGGGGTCTGGGACAGACATTACATAAACCAGTTTGAGCTATATCAGCTAAGTCTGATACTACATTCAGCCAGGTTTATCTCAAACCAGTTTCAGTCATTTTCAAACTGGTTTATGTGCACTGAACATCTGTTCTGTTACAGATTTAAACCAGTTTCTGATCACTTAAGCCAGTTTATGTGTAATGTCTGTCCCTAGCCTGAGAGTACAGGAACAAACCATTCTGATGCATGGGAAGACTAGCAAGTTATGGCAGAAGACCAGCTTGGTTTAACAGGGAATTCTTCAGTAAACTAAATCACAAAAAGGAAGCTTATAAGAAGTGAAAACTTGGACAAATAACTAGGGAGGAGCATAAGAGCATTGCTCAGGCATGCAGGGATGAAATTAGGAAGGAAGCTATATACGTGTGCTGCAAGTTCTGTGAGTTCACCACTGATTGGTGCAGGCTCTATCCAGAGTCCCTGCTTTCAAGTAGCTCTGGAGCCTGCTGATCTCTGCTCTTTCCTTCCCTGCTCCCCTCTTCCCTGCTGAATTCAGTAGAAGGGAAAGGAAGAGAGGAGCAGCCATGAATGATGCATGCCTGGGAGGCTAGGGGGGCACTGCGACCACCTGCAGGCAGAAGTGGCTTGGCAGCGGCAAGTGGGGAGCTCCCGCAGGCAGCCCCAGCAGTGCCGGCACCAGGAGGGAGGGAGGGTTGAGGTCGGTGACCGCCCACAGACGCCGCCGGCAGTGGAGGCCAGTGGCAATCTGTGACTACCCGCAGACACCGCCGCTGGTGTTGGCGGCTAGGGGGATGGGGGTGGAGAGCGGCAACTGCCCACAGGCACCACCGGCAGCGTCAGCAGCAGCCAGTTGTAGGGGGTGCACCGCCAATCTCAGGGCGTGCACATGCGCCCGCATGTACCCTTTATGAGTCGCCAATCAGAGCAGCCAGCAAAATGCAGCCTCTGCTTTTGCTCAGCTCCAGATGCTCCCTGCTGCCTCTGGTCATCTGTCTCCTTTCTCTGCAGCTGAATTCGGTGGGAGGGAGGGGAAGAGCAAAGAGCAGCAGGCTACAGAGCTGCTTGAAAATAGGGACTTGAGACAGACCTCACACTCATGAGCTCACAGCACATGCAGCGCTCCAGCAGGAGCTGCTGAGAGCTTTCTGGCATCCAGGATTACAGTGATGGGCTATAGCCACATCCCCCTCAGTTGTGTGGCATGTGAACAGTGAGCACTCTTCACTGTGTATGCTCCCAACATCAAGAGGGTGTGGCTGCATCCCACATCACTGCAAGACCAAATCCACCCATGTACAAAAGCAGTCAACACTAGAACAAATAGTTTTAAAACTGTTTCAAGTATATCTGTTTGTTATTACTTGATTTCATTGTGCAAACATCTTTATTTTTGTCTCTGAAAAACATGTGTGACACCTTCCTCCCCCAGATTAATGCTTTTTCACCAATTTCATAAAATGTGCTAATTATTTAAAATCCATACATATTTCAGTAATAGTTTATTTGCAAAGTGTCAAAAGCACAGTGGGTCTATGGCATGGTGTCAATGTAACGCTTAAGTCTTCGCTCATTAGTAGAGGAGTACAGCGTGCTCTTGTAATTGCCCTCATGCTATTCAAAATCAGTAAATCATCTTTCCATTTCCCTCCTGAACCTTACCAGTAACATTTTCTCCTGTGAAATAGAAAAAATGGAAAATTTTGGCTTGGTGCAACCACACGTAGTCACAAGACATCTTAAACATTCTTTCAATTTGTCAGATGTACCTTGAAGAGTCAACCTGCACTTGCTTAGGTCCTAACTAGATCTTTGCTTCCTTTTATTCGAGGACTAAGTACATGGTAGCATGAACTAGGGAAGCAAGAGGTATTTTAGGTCTGTGAATCACTTGACCTTGGGATCATAATGTTGCAGGTTAGGAAAGAATGTCCCTGACTGCAGGTTTTCCAAAACACAAATAAATAAAGCCCCATTTTCTTCAAATGAAAGTATTGCCCTTCTTTACTGCCTAAAGATGTTACTTAAATGTCCCTAGTGATCCACAAATGCCAACTGTGACAGTGCCACCCACTTTTATTCAGATACTTCAGAACAAGATCAGAGTGGAAACTAAAATTGAGATATCGGTCCTGTTCCTGCTTATTGTATGGAGAATCACAGAAGTAAACAATAAGACATGCTTCATAGCCTTGCACATTCAGACAACAGTATCTTCATTATAAACATCCCAACATCAAATTGATTGTTTACTGACCAATAGCAAGCTTGCACTACAGATTTGTCCCCTATCAAAAAAGCTCTTGTTTTGATGACTCTGGGCTAGAGGACTAGTGTGGCTTCTAGGAATGTGGTCCTCCACATCCAAAGGTTCTGTAGCCACTGTTTAAGATTCCAGATTTGCATTATCATCCCATCCTACCCAGTAGTGCATTTCTTTCACAGATCCAGAAGTGCCACTTGATTTTGTGCAAACTAGTCGATAAATTCCTACACAATCTAAGATGTAGGTCAAAGAGCTCTATGATTGGTCAGTGCTCCAATATAAAACTGGGGATAGGCCTGTTGAAAGTCTCTGAGTTAAGGTTAAAGGACAGAGCAACAAGGGTGATGTTGTGGTGGGGGTCTGCTATAGACCAGCAGACCAGGAGGATGAGGTAGATGAGGCTTTCTTCAGACAATGTGCAGAAGTTTCCTAGTCAAAGGCCCTGGTTCTCATGGGATACTTCTATCAGCCTGACATGCTGAAAGGGCAATACAGCAATGCACAGGCAATCCAGAAAGTTTTTGGAGAACATAGGAGACAACTTCCTAGTGCAAGTGTTGGAGAGACCAACTAGTGGCCATATGTGTTGGAAGAAAATAGTATGGGGGGCAGGGTCCAGGGCTCAGTGCAGAGCCTGCTGCCTGACCCCCACCCCTCCCGCTTGCATGGTTGTAGCAGGGCTGGCGCACGCTGCTGCTGTACACGGTGGAGGAATTCACAGTGGGGGCGTTGGGTGCAGTGCTGCGGTGGTAGGGCATGGCGGTGGTGTGACTGGAGCAGTGTTTGGGGGAGTTAAGCCCCATTAGCCCTACCTTCCACCACCTTTACTAGGGGCCATGCTCTTGACCTGTTGCTCACAAACAGGGAAGAATTGGTGAGGGATGTAGAAGTGGGTGGCAACTTGGGCAGCAAAGATCAAGAGATGATCAAATTCAGGATCCTGACAAAAGGAAGAAAGGAGAGCAGCAAAGTATGGACCCTGGACTTCAGAAAAGCAGACTTTGACTCCCTCAGGGAACTTATGGGCAGGATCCCCTGGGAGGCCAGTCTGAGGAGGAAAGGAGTCCAGGAAAGCTGGTTGTATTTTAAAGAAACTTTACTGGGAGTACAAGAACAAACCATCCTGATGTGCAGGAAGAATAGCAAATATGGCAGGAGACCAGCTTGGGTTAGTAGAGAACTTTTTGATGAGCTTAAACACAAAAAGGAAGCTTACAAGAAGTGGATGTTTGAAGAGATGACTAGGGAGGAGTATAAGGATATTGCTTGGGCATGCAGGGATGAAAGCAGGAAGGCCACAGTGCAACTGGAGTTGCAGCTAACAAGGGACATGGAGGGTAACAAAGAGATTTCTACAAGTATATTAGCAACAAGAGAAAGGTCAGAGAAAGTGTGGGTACATTATTAAATGGGAGAGGCAACCTAGTGAGAGAAGATAAGGAAAAGGCTGAAGTACTCAGTGCCTTTTTTATCTCAGTCTTCACAGGCAAGCTCGGCTCCCAGACTACTGCACCTGGTTGCACAGTTTGGGGAGAAGATGAGCAGCCCACAGTGGTAAAAGAACAGCTTAGGGACTGTTTAGAAAAGCTGGACGTTGGATGAATGGACTGTAAGGTGGATAGAAAGCTCGCTGGATCATTGGGGTCGGTGGGTAGTGGCTCAAGGTCTAGTTAGCAGCCAGTATCAAGTGGAGTGCCCCAGAGGTTGGTCCTAGGGCCCGTTTTGTTCAGTGTCTTCCTTAATGTTCAGGAAGGTAGGATGGAATCCACCCTCAGCAAGTTTGAGGAAGACACCAAGCTCGGGGGTGTAGTAGATATACTGGAGGGTAGGGCTAGGATTCAGAGTGACCTGGACAAATTGGAGGATTGATCTAAAAGAAATCTCATGAGCTTCAAGAAGGATAAATGTAAAGTCCTGCACTTAGGATGGAGAATCCCATGTGCCGCTGCAGGCCTAGGGCCAACTGGCTGAGCAGCAGCTCTGCAGAAAGGAACCTGGAGAGTATAGTGAACAATGAGCTAAATATGACTCAACAGTTTTCCCCTGGTGCCAAGAAGGTTAACACTATACTGGGCTGCATTAGTAGGAGCATTGCAAGCAGATCAAGGGAAGTGATTATTCCCTTCTCTTCAGCCCTGGTGTGGCCACATCTGGACTACTGTGTTTAGTTTTGGGCTCCCCACTACAGAAAGATGTGGACAAGTTGGAAAGGATCCAGCAGAGGGCAACAAAAATGGTTAGGGGGCTGGGGCACATGACTTCTGAGGAGAGGCTGAGGGAACTGGGTTTATTTAGTCTGCAGAAGAGAAGACAGAGGTGATTTGATAGCAGCCTTTAAGTACCTGAAGCATGGTTCCAAAGAGGATGGAGCTAGACTGTTCTCAGTGGTGGCAGATGTGAGAACAAGGAATAATGGTTTTAGGTTGCAGCAAGGGAGATATTAGAAAAACTTTCTGACTAGAAGGGTGGTGAAGCACTGGAACAAGTTACCTAGAGAGGTGGTAGAATTTCCATCCCTGGAGGTTTTTAAGGCCTGGCTCAACAAACCGCTGGCTGGAATGATCTAATTGGGGCTGGTCCTGCTTTGAGCAGGAGGTTGAACTAGATGAATTAATGACGCTCATTTTCTATGATTCTGTGGTTCTATGATTCTATGTTCTTCTCACCAATGACTGTTCTGGAAGCTGGTGAAGTCCTTTAAGTACAGAAGAATTGTCGACCTTGTCTCTAAAGCACATGAAATAACTCTGCTGAACATTTCATCCATGGTGTGTATGCCAGCAGGATGGCAGAGACAGTAAAATATTGTACAGAAGTACAGAGTATGGGAAATGACAGAGAAAATGCACGAATTTTAAAGAATAGGATAAAGAGACTGTGGCATGCAGACATTCCTCTGAGTGAATTGTGGGGGCTTGGAGGCAAATTCTGTAAAGTGCAATAAAACTGCTCCACAAAGCAGTGTACCAGATTGACTTGAGACATATGTACACATCTTTTGCCAGTACAGTCTCTGCCTATGAGGACACACTGCATTGGTGAAGATACCAAGGCGCCAGACTACCATGCGTAGACCCTGAGATGGTGCAGAGTCACTTGGAAGAACTGGATGCCTTTAAGTCGGCAGGCCCGCATGAGCTCCATCCGAGGGTGCTGAAGGCTCTGGCCGACATCATTGCAGACCCACTGGTGGGAATATTTGAACGCTCGTGGCGCACGGGCCAAGTCCCGGAGGACTGGAAAAGGGCCAATGTGGTCCCCATTTTCAAGAAGGGGAGGAAGGAGGACCCGGGCAACTACAGGCCAGTCAGTCTCACCTCCATCCTTGGCAAAATCTTTGAAAAAATTATCAAGGCTCACATTTGCGAGAGCCTGGCAGGACAAATTATGCTGAGGGGAAACCAGCACGGGTTTGTAGCAGGCAGATTGTGCCTGACCAATCTAGTCTCTTTTTATGACCAGGTTACGAAACGCCTGGACACAGGAGGAGGGGTGGATGTCGTATACTTAGACTTCAGGAAAGCCTTCGATACGGTATCCCACCCCATACTGGTGAACAAGTTAAGAGGCTGTGACTTGGATGACTACACAGTCCGGTGGGTGGCGAATTGGCTGGAGGTTCGCACCCAGAGAGTCGTGGTGGAAGGGTCGGTTTCGACCTGGAAGGGTGTGGGCAGTGGGGTCCTGCAGGGCTCGGTCCTTGGACCGATACTCTTTAATGTCTTCATCAGCAACTTGGACGAGGGAGTGAAATGTACTCTGTCCAAGTTTGCAGATGACACAAAGCTATGGGGAGAAGTGGACACGCCGGAGGGCAGGGAACAGCTGCAAGCAGACCTGGACAGGTTGGACAAGTGGGCAGAAAACAACAGAATGCAGTTCAACAAGGAGAAATGCAAAGTGCTGCACCTAGGGAGGAAAAATGTCCAGCACACCTACAGCCTAGGGAATGACCTGCTGGGTGGCACGGAAGCAGAAAGGGATCTTGGAGTCCTAGTGGACTCCAAGATGAACATGAGTCGACAGTGTGACGAAGCCATCA
>NW_005842189.1:1036775-1038824 GCF_000455745.1 Alligator sinensis
CTGCCTATGCAGGGGTTCGGACTCGATGATCTATTGAGGTCCCTTCCTACCCTAACATCTATCTATACCCAACTGTACATGTTAGTGTGTCGGGTACTATGCACCAGCAGAAATGTTCTGAGTAAAACTTTCCAGTATGGTAATAGATTTATTGTGCTCTCTTTATTGAAGCTTGATGGCATTGCTTTATTTCCATGCCATAGGAGTAACAGTTCTGGCTAGAGGAGAGTGTAACTCCTGATTACTGTCCAGAACCAGATGATGGTATATAAACCCTGAAGTAAACATATGCCCACAGTCATTGGAATGAGACCTACTGGTTAGTGTGTAAGCTCTGAAGCATGTATTTTAACATCCTTTCCAAAATGTTAATCATCACTAGTTATGGCAACTGTAAACATTCTTAATATTTATATGGTAACAAATGTTGCACGAAAAATCAGATTATGGAAAATAACAGAAGTAGTTTGTAAATTTTAAAGAACAGTGTGAAAATATAAGATGATGGAATGGAGCAAAGTCTTCTCTTAAATTTAAACTAAATCTTAAATGTTAGATCTTGCTTTCCATGACAATAAAAAGTATAATATTGAATTTCTAGCCTTTTTAATTTCATTGACTCCTTTTGTATTTGAGAACAGGGAGATGAAAAGCTTCTGTTCTACTCCTCTGTAATATTCCATTCATCAGCAAACAATCTTTTTATCTCATCATGTGAAAGCCAATAAGTAGAGGTATTAAAAACATTTCTTGTTTTCTTTTTTCTTTATCGGAAGCAGGAAGCCTACGAAAGAAACATATGGTAACTGGATTAAGAGGGATTAAGGAGAACACAGGGCATTGCTGAGAAGGTACTGTATTTACTCAAATCCAAGAACTCAACATGGGGGGAAAACCCCCATCTTGGATTTGAGTAGAGTGGGGGGCAGGTGGCTGCTGTGGCTCCGACTCTGGTGCTGAGTGCAGATCAGGGCCAGATTTGAAGCTGCAACAGCTGCCAAACCCCTGCTGCCTCGGCTCTGCCCCATCTAAACCCCACAGCCTATGCCCCACCCCCCTGGCCCCAGGACCATTCCAGCCTAGGGCATGGAACACACAGTAGCTCCATCCCCAGCCTGCCCATACAGCAGCGATTGCAGCAGCTGGCACAAAGAGGGATACAGGCACTGCAAAGGGGGTAGGCAGCAGTGGGGACAAGTGTGAGGGAGCAAGGGATGGAGTCAGGCTGCCTGCCCCGCCTCAATGTCTGATCCACTGCCACTGCTTTCCTCACTGTAGCAGTGGCGGGGGGATGAATTTAAATCACCCTCCAATAATGAGATTCTATACATGGAAAATGTATACCCAATTTATAATTTTTCCATGTATAGAACCTCATTATTAGAGAGTTGTCTTAAATTCAGAGTCTTCTTGAATACATGTAAATACAGTAAATGTTGTCTTTGCACAACCTGCACCAAAAATGTTGAACATTCCAGGGTATCTTTTCAGACATTGGTGCAGATTGATGTCAAAAACACATCTACATATTTCTTTACTTTTTGATCTTGTTGAATGTTTAGCCTTCCCAAATTGTTCATGTAATAGGGGACACTGAGTCCCATGTACCTCTTGTTTGCCTCTTCCCATTCAGGACCTGAGGCTTGTTATTGGAAAAAATATTTTTCCAGGTGATGTTATCATGTAGCATGTCTACTTTCTATCTTTCATGTGAGGATCTTTGCCAACTTTTTCCAACTATCTACATTTTTTAAAAGAACTTTTGCTCTCCAAACCTCTAAAAGCATAAATGGTTTCAATTGTTGTTCAGGAAAGTAGAGGGTAAGCTGAGTCTTGTACGTTTATGAAAACTTTTTTCTTGACATTTATGTAAGTGAAAGGAGCAGTTTGCTATATATTGAACAAAGCAAAAAAAAATGACTGAATATTTCAGTCTTAGCATATTCTGAAGAACCAGAATAAGTGCTTTTTCCAAATACCCCTCAGGGCCACAGAAGTTTCTTGTTCCTACTTTGAGAGCTGTCTGAGGCAGGGGAGGGAAAGGGGGTG
>NW_005842189.1:1038855-1055743 GCF_000455745.1 Alligator sinensis
GCTCATTGATCTATATCATGCATGTTTTTTGAATAATATAAATTAGGGAAGATGCATCTGAATGAAATTTCAGCTGATTGCAACTGCAAATAGTAAACTATTGATTTGAAATGAGAGAACATATAGCAAACATGTATATGCAGTTGAATTGCAAATGTATAGTTGAGAACATGACTGTTCTTGAAAAAAATGGGAATGCTGTTCTTGAACAAAACAGTACAGTACTGAACATAAGCTAGGGGAAACTGAAGATGGCAGATGAAGGTGCCTACTAGTATTTTGCATTCAGCAGCTTCAGGAAAGCATTTTGAGATGTTGCACGTGAATATTGCACATCATGAATCTCCACCAGTTTTGTCTGCTTCTGCCAGAGTTCCCAACCCAAGACTTTATTATTGTTGCTATTTTTTTTTTTTTGCAATCCGCAAACATTGTACTGATGATTTTTTTTTTTTTTTTTTTACTGACAATATACTTTTACCAACATGTATTGAATAGTGTAAATGTAACCCTTCTGCCAGACCCCGGACAAGAGCTGGGTTCAAATTTTAAAGTATACTAAATCATAGTAAAAAAAAAATAGTCATCAGTAAAAAGTTTGCAGGTTATCAATTAAAAATATTTTTTTTCCTTGGGTTGAAAACAATGCTTGACTGCAGCAATGGTTTTATTCCATGCTGCCCTCACCCCAGGGGTTCTTTAGTCACCCCCATACACAATACCCCTGACCCACAACCCTCATTGTGTGCCCTTTCCACCTGACCTACACAGGTTCCATTCCTCCTGTACCCTCATGGACCCCAAAAGAAAAACTACTCTCTGCCAACCTGCAGAGTGAGCGGCATTACAGACAACAGGATGCATCCACATGTGGCTGGGGTGGGAGGTTACTACTGAGGCTCCCGTAGGTTATGCATCCCTGAGAGAATGCTCTCTTCCGGGTGCTGCGCTTCTGCTCAGATACCAGGAGGCACTGCTCTCCTCCAGTGCCTTCAGTTTCTTTCTGACAATGGAGCTTCAATCAAGCTCATAGTTTCTTGGTTTTATTAAGGACTTCAGACAGCCATTTTTAGCCCTTTTCTTACTGACTGTCTCCTGCGTTATGTCCACCATCCCTTCTTGCATGTTCCTTTCCTTGTCCAAACATGCTCAGAGAAGCAAGATTTGTTACTTTTTGCTTGTGACCTGAAAAAAGGCAGAAAAGCAAGCAAATGGAGGGTTTAAAAAAACTGCAAAGAGTTGGGTGTATTCTTCCCTTGTTGTTTCATCTGCTGTGAGAGATGTGGGTTTTCCGGAAAATTTTGAATTGGAAAGTTTTCTAGAAAATTTTCCAGTGCCCTAAATAGAATGTCATCTGATTTAGCATGTTTATTTGACTTATATTCAGTAAACAAAACTAAAAAAGTACCCCATGTTAATTTTATGTCCCAATAGCCACAAGTATTTGAACTGAAATCATTTATTAGGAAAAAAATTGAATACTGCACACTTAACGTGGTTTAAATGTTATATCCAAACAGATTCAAAGCTTTATGTGGAAATAAATTATTTTTATTGGAGTACTTGTAAAAATGTAAAGACAGTATACAATAGCATGTACTTCCCTTATGTTGTTTGTTTAAATTTAAGGAAAGAAAACTAAGGCACTGAAAACTGTTGACACACTAATTTTAGCACACCCAAAGAACTGTTCACGATATGCCGTGGTTATCGACTTGTATACTTCGGTAGAGTTGAACTCTCTTCCACTGCGGTCATTGCGGCACCTCCAGTTTCACTGTCACTATCTGTAGAATCACTTGCACTTATTAGTTCCATTTCAGAATCAGATTGAGGCAAATCTAATTCAGAACTACTTGAACCACATTCTCTTTTGCTAAAGAATGGTTTTACCAATGAGTCTATGGGCAAGGGCAACTTATCATCACACTGCATCTTCTTCATTAATTGTGCTTCTGACTGATTCTCCAGAAGCAAGAGATTTTGACAAATAGAAACAAGCTTAGCAGTGCATTCATTTGTTAGTCTATTCCTCTTTTTTGCACTGATTGAGCTGAAGGCCTTCCAGTTCCGTTCACAAGAAGCTGCTGTTGGTGGAATGCTTGGGATCCTTAGAGCAATCCTGGACAACAGTCGGGTGTTACAGTATCTCTTCCACTATGTGAGAGGAGACATTCTCTGCTGCCTGCTAAATGATGTCTTTGCTGCAAAGTTTTTCTTTTGCGCGGTACTCAGCAATGTCTGTCATCACGGCTATTTCATAAATGTTGGGGACATTCTTAGCTACATCCATAATTGTATCAAGAGCAGTAGATAATTCATCTTCTGATAAATGTTGCCTTCTGTGATGAGGATCCAAAAGGTTTGCTGCCAGATGAACTGGATGAGAGCAAAATTCAGATCTCTTAGTAAGCATTTGTTTTACTACTACTACTTGTTTGGGTAGATGTGAAGAAGGCAAAAGCTCAATTAGATTTTCATTCAGTTGTCTGAATATCTCTAGAATATTTGAAAGGCTTGGTATATCTCCTTCCACAGAAAATTTCCCACGGGAAAATAAAGCACTGGAAATTTTTCCACCCCGCATCTCTCTTTATTGCATGTGGCACTGGGCAAACTGTACCTGAAAAAAAGCTTTCTAAATAGACACTGATCATGCAGATTGTTATAATAAAAGGTTGTTGTAATACTTACTGGATGAAGCTCTCTGCAGTGCACTCTGGCACTCTGCCTGAGTCTTGCATTTCTGTTTCTGCATTTCTGCGTTGCTGACTATATACCTTGTTAAGAAATCTATGCTGTCTGTGGGACTTCTTCTGGTCAAGGTCTATGGTTTTTGAAGGCATATCAGGCTTGGGCTGTGGTCAAATTTCAATATATAATAGTGTTGTGCGTAAGTATTTTGGGCAGAAGTCAGGTTTAAAGTCATAAATATCATGCAATAAGTATTTGATCAGACCTCTCGATGTTCTCATACATCTATTGCCACTCCTGTGCTTTGGAGCAACATGAAGTACCCTACGCGCATTGTTTTCCTTTCCTTTGCTGTGGTAGCTCTTGTGGAACGCTTCCATTGTCCAGATTGTGGCTATTGGAAAGATAAAACTGAGCGTATTTCTCTCCCTGAGAAGGCAAGGACTTCTGATGGAATTACACAAAAAATTACATGGGGCATGTAATTGATTCAGTGTCTGCGAATTTGCCAGGAGCTGGAGTTACTTGGGTATGTCCAGCATTTCAACAGAGGGGACCCATGTATTCAAGAAATCTTGGAATAGTGAAATGTCTATAGGTAACTAGACTGGTTAATCCAGTGTAGCAGTGGGAGCAATACCAGAAGCGGTGGGAGCAATACCAGAAGCGGTAATTGGTTTGAAATGGGCATACATCCATCTGAACCTTCTACTGATATAACTCATCTTAGGGATCTTCAGAATTCATCTGGAAATGTGTGGCCTGATGGCTTCTTTAATCTTGGAGTTTTCCCTGTGTGCTCCCCTGCCGCTGATTGGTAGAGGGGCCTAGTTGCTTGCTGCTTGCACCTGATGGCCAGGAGGTGAAACCCACAGCATATTTAAAATTGTGGTTTTTGCCTCCCAGTCATCAGGTACAGGTGGCAAGCAGTGAGTGACAGGGCCCCTCCACCAATCAGTGGAGGTGGGGTGGGGGGGGAACTCCATGATTAAAGAAGCCACCACGCCATGTACTTCCAGTGCATTCATTTAGAATAATTTTTTTTAATACTACTAAGAAAATCATGTATCCCCTGCCTCCTGTGTGTGTGTAAGATTTGTTTATTTTTATCTGTTGAATGTTTTTTCAAATCTATACAAGTCCTAAAATTGAAGTTTAAAATATGGATCAAGCATGTTTGGTAGTTTTTGGACCAGTTTTTGAACTGCTACGGTTTGTGTCTCATGGATTGTATTCTGAACATAAAGCCCAATGTGTTATCTAGACTTCTCTCAAGTGTTCATGAATCTAGGTTTCAGTTACTTTGATTAATATGTTCTGCATAATCAATTAAAATCCTAAGATTTGTTCTTCAGTACAACTGATGAGATTAGATTTTTATCTTTATGAAAATTGTCATTACTTTGGAAACTTTCCTGTTCTATGATGGAGCAAACCCAAAAACTTGTCCATCTTTTTTATGAAAAAACAGACTGAGGGCATTCCAAAAGGAGTACCACCATGGAGCATGTCCCGCCTACTTTCTCTATCTTTACACTTGACAGTTCCTGGAAATGAGGTACCATAGCAATATAACTAGCCCAGGTTCATATCTTTGATCTCCTTGTGTAAGATAAGGAACTTAGAAATTCTAGGTGTGTGACATAACCACCGAGCTATAACATCAACCTTATTTTCTATGTCCGTGAATATTATATGAAGTGGAATAGTTCCTCAGGAGAGACTAGAGAGATTCTCAGCAGAGTAACCAATACCCTGGTTATTAGGACGCACATCTGGAATATGCAAGGCAGAGGTTTGTGTCCCTAATCTAAACTTTGTTGCTAGCTGAGTGACTTAACCCCAGGCTACTGACAATGCCATGTTCTCTTTGCCCCCCCCACCCAGGAGCTGTTTCATTTAAGCATTGAATACTGTATGTTGTGGGGAGGAGCAGTGAGAGTCTTGTTTTGACCAGAAGTCCCTGCCCTGAATCAGAGAATTCTCTTCTATTGAAATTGGTACATACCCATAACTGGTTTCAATTTTGATTAGTATGTTTTCCAGTGAAAACCAATTTCAGAAGATGTCTTTTCTAATCAGCTCTTTCTGACATCCAGTTATAGGTGGAAGATTTAAGTGTTTGTTCAGGAAGCATCATATATCTGAATCTATTCAAGAGAAAAAAAATAAGAATATATTCAAATATCTCATTCAAGTTTTGTTGTTAAGCTGTGAGCCTTATCTCTTTAATAAAGGAAGTTTCTGAAGAAAGTAATGCTGTTTGTTCTGTGATTCATTGACAAGTATTTCAACTTGCTTATATTGGGTGCATCTACATGTGCTATTAAGGCAGAGCAGTAAAAATTCTGCGGCATATTGCTCCAGAGTTTATTGCTTCCTTGTGCCCCAGCCAGCCCCATCAGCGTCTACATCTGCATTGCTGGGGAGTAAAGAACTGCGCTGCAGAATACTACTTGTATTTACAAGTAGTATCCTTCAGTGGAGTTAATTAGTTTATTCCGTCTTAATATCATCACATGCATAGACAGTGATGTTTTACTGCAGAGCTAATTAGGCAGCTCCACAGTAAACATCTTGTGTAGATACGCCCTCCATATAGTTGTGCAGTAGTTGATGTATTTTTTTCCTCGTTAGTTCAGACGGATTGCATTGACTGGATACCTACCTGGCTGGACTCATTTGAGTCCCGTTTTTGTTTTTAGGGGGTTTTTTTTGTTGTTCTCCCGCCCTGGCGGGGGGTCGGGCTAGAAGATCTATTAGGTCCCTTCCGACCCTGAAACTATGAAACTATGACTTTTTATGGTGGCAAGAGGCAACAACATAATGTTACAAATGAATCAGAAGAATTAAAGGATCTGGAGGACTCATTTCAGTATTGTCAACATTTTATTTTTTCTTATGTTTTACAGTGAATAACCCTATACCATCCAATTTGAAGTCAGAAGCTAAAAAGGCAGCAAAAATATTAAGAGAATTTACAGAAATAACTTCCAGAAATGGACCTGATAAGATTATACCTGGTAAGTAAAGAAAACACTTTGCTGTAATTAAATGGTTCAGTTTTCCTATCCTCACCCAAGCAAAAGTTTCATTGGCTTCACTAATACTTACAAAATTCATTTTATATTTTCCTGAGAAGAATGAAGACTTGGACCCTATCTGTTTTGTATCTGTTTTCAACATGCACACACTTTTTTTCCTTAATTTACTAGTAAGGGGTGAGATTCACTGTGTCCCAGGCAGTCAGCAATACATCTTTCTCACAGCTTAATTCCTCTCCAGAGTGTTGATATAAGAGGGTCTTTCCATGCCTGGATGGGGCTTTTCAATTAGGGAAGACCAGATATAGTGGATATCCCCTGTATTTCTGTAGTAAATTATTGTCGCTAGAATAATCAAGATAAAATAAAAAACTCAGTTTACATATTTTCTGATGACGTTGTTACAGGGCTAAAATTTCAGCATATATCTGAATGTGGTTCTTTTCTGATATACAAGTGTGAACTGAGTAACTCCTTGAACATAAATGATATTTTTTTTCTTGTGCTAGTTTTATGCTAGTATAACAGACCCTCTCTGTATTCTTTGTTGTCTGGCTTTATTTCTGCCACTGCTACTGTTTCTGTATTTTTTTTTCATATCTTCTATCTTCATCCTGCATTTGTAGCTTCCAATTTTTAAATTTTAGAAAAAAGTTGTATCTAAAGACAGTACAGTTGATTTTCTGATCTCATTTTTTTTTTGTCACCAAGTATTAAATCCTATATGGTAATTAGACTGCCATATGATTTAATTTCAAACTTCTCCCTCTTAAAAATGCATTGAGGCACAATGTCTTGTCTTCACTGTCATCTTTGTATTTCACTTTAGGTTATATATATATATATATATATATTGAATACTGCAGAGGTATCTGTTGTTAAGATGAGGTACCATCAGCAGTATAGTCAGAGCAGCATGCACTGAGACTAGGTTAATTTATGCTACCAAGTTCTTTACCATATGCTTAAATGCCGGCACAACTTGATTTAGCTCACGATTTTGTGTTATTTCTTAAACTTTACTCAGAATTGTTACTCAGATTTACAATGATTCTCAACCAGGGTGCCAGTGGCACTGTGGGATGCTGCAAGATCCTTTTAAGGGTGATGCACAATATTAGTACTGTTGAGTGTGCAAACACCTACAAAATTCACAAAGTAAACTCAGAGTTATCAGATAGAAGTCTTTAGAATCAACAAACATTCTGACTGTTGTGGTCGTTCTCAGTTCTTTGCAACAAGAAGAATTGTTCTAGTATATTTCTGTAATCAAAAAACAAGTAGAAGCTAAGAGTAGGCCTTTCCTGATGGGTGTCTTTACTCTAAAAAAGTTGAGAATCACTAGTTCTTTACCGTTTCTAATTCAGAATTGTTAAGTGTGACTATTTTTTACTTTGTTTTCATATACTCTTCATGCTCTTTTAAAAATGTTTATTAACTAGCTTATGTTTCATTCTTTTCAGCCCATGTAATAGCTAAAGCAAAAGGCCTTGCAGTTTTATCTGTTATCAAAGCGGGATTCTTGGTAACTGCTCGAGGAGGCAGCGGGATTGTATTAGCTCGTCTTCCTAATGGAAGTAAGTTGATGTTTTCTTTTTCTACCTCAGGGCGGAACTTCAGAGCAAGTATAAGTCATTTTTCTTTCTTCTTTCTTTAAACGAAGTAGAATATAGGAAATGCCATTCTGGATCAAACCAGCAATATGTCTAGCTCAGTATCTTGTCTCAAAGGTTGCTTTTTACATTAGAAAAGTTTGAAACTTAGAAATGATTAGAAACATTGCAACTGCACTGCTGTTAACACTGTTGTTGATCAGACTTAGGTATTTTAAGCCTCTTTGCTGGAAAATAGGTACATTTTTTGGTACAAGTAGAGTCTTTTAACAGGGGCTAGATGCACCAAAACAATGAGGGACATCCTCATAATGAACAAATTTGTAATAAGGTATCCATATGAAGTTATTGGTTTGGATATGTTCTAAAGCCTGAAGGTTACTATCCTTTATAATACATTTATTTTGCTAACATATATTAGCCCCCTGGCAGATGTTTAGTTAAAGGTGCCATGGGATTTGATGCATGATCCCAACACGTTTCCTGCCATGCTACACATGCATAACAGGAGGCATGATTGTGAGATCAGGGATCAGATACTCATCGTGCCATATTACCAGTGTCAGGGGAGCCCAGGGTCATGTGTAATAACTTTGTGGCTGGTTCCTGTAGTGCCCTAAATTGCCCTTGACTCCCAAGTGCTCTGAAGGCTGGGAGCAGAGATCAGCTGACTGCATTATCTGCCTTGTGGGGTACATCAGTGGCAAGGGGTGTATGTAGTAGCTGCAGTAATTAAAACATCTACTTTTTTGTTTTAAAATTATATTAAGTTTTATGCTTTAAGGTCATACCATAGGGAGTTTGTCTGCCATGCAGAGAAAAAAGGATCCAGTTTTAAATTTCTTACCTTTTTTTAATTGTATAGCATGAGCAGACACACACATCCCAGTGTAATTTACATCAAATAGGTGTACACTGAGTTGAGGAACAGAAAAATCCTCAGTTATGTCTCAAAATAGGTGGGTCTTGCTGTGCTCTGCCACTAGGTAGAGGTGGAGTGAGGCTGTGCCTTTAGCAGATGGCCTCTCTGGGGTGGATGTACACAAACAATGATCTAATCCACAGTAATATACACCAGTAGAGTGTTTTGCCCTAGATTCCTTCAGGATATACCAAATAGTGAAGTTATCTTGGTTTAAAGGTTTGCATTGTCTTTCCACTACGTGTTTACGCTGATATAAATATGTCACCAGTCCAGAATCTTAGTGGACTGGAAAGCAAGCAGTATACTTATCCCCACTTCCTAAAAGAAAATGTTTATGGGTCAAGCTTCATTGGTTATACTGCTTAGGTGGTAAAGAATTCAAGCAGGGAAAAGCCAAAACAAATTAACAAAGCAACTGTTTGCCCTCTGTAATATCCCGACCACAAATTTCATAAGGCCTTTACCACAGGAAACAAGTTCAGAGCTCTCTGTCTTTGAGTCTGCAAGATTCTGAGACTGCTTACTTAGCAGGGAAAACCTACCACTTATAGTAGCCAGCACAACTTCTGAGCTCCTCTCCTGCTCTTCATCTTCTGACTTAGAGCCAAGCCCCTGCATGGAATACGGGCCCTCTATGATTCTGCTTTGACTGTTTTAGTAGCAGATTCCAGCCCTTCCTTTTGAGCGGTAGTATATCCTTCACAGGGCACATTTGTTTGATTTTAGATTTAGAAATTTATGTATTTATAAATATATATTTACTTATTTATTAAATCTACTGAGAAAACAATGGTTTACCTAACAATAACAAAATGTCCTCGTTTAGAGATCTCTCTTTCTCTCTCTGTTTTAGAAAGCAATGAATGCCATGTATGTGCAGGATTGCTGTCATGGACAAAGAACTCTAAAATAATAATAATTAGTGGTTATTTTTATTAAGTGCCAGAGCTATAAACATTGTGATGCATACTTTAGTTGTATGCATAAAGGATAAATACTTAATTAGTTTAACTACATAAGGTGACACAGGTTCCAATTTTTGCTTTTTCACTTTTATTATAAATATCCGTTATCTGCATAAATCATTTAAGTGCATAGGAACTCTTTGGCCTTACTTGCTGTTAAGTAAACTGTATTCCCTCCAACTGCATCATTGGTGAAACTGACTAGGAGTTGTCAGTTTCAGCAGCCCTGATGAAATTAGGTCCTGTCAATTTCAAAGCTGCTATTTAGAAAAATAAGACACTCTGAGAGACAAGATAACAAGCCCCAGTCAGATGCTAAAAGTTTAGTCCAGTCTTTGTGCAGTTTGAGCACTACATAGTTTGAGTTTGGGGAAGTACATGCACCAGGGAAAAACATACCTTATTCACTTCCCTGAAGTAATGTACTCCAGATATTTCTCTGTAAATGTTTAGAACATTAGAAGCTACAGTTCAACCTTATCACATAATGCCATGTATTATAAGAAGGACAAAATAAAGAAATTGAGATGAAATTGTGTTACAGAGGTAGTAGGAGTACATTTCAAAAATCCTGTAAGTCACTACAATGCTTTCTGACACTAATGGTTTCTTTCTTGTTTCCAAGTTAACAAACACATTTGTCTGTGTTGATTAATGATTAAGTGCTTGTTTGTATTTGAAATCAATATTTACCCACACAAGTATTACAGTAAGTAATATTAAGTAACAAGCATTGGAAACTCAATACATGGTAGTTCACTGCAGTGTTATGAAACAGTTCATTTTAGGCAATGACAAATTGCAGTAAGCTGTAAGTTTCTGCTTTTCTACTCAGTTAAGTGTGGAGGCTAATTTCCCCCTCATTTACAAAAATAATAGCAAACAATCATAGATAGCAATTGCTGGGAACTAACTATCATCAGAAAATCATGACAGCTACAAAATCTAACTACCTTCCCTCTACTCCTTTGTCCCTCCCAAAAAATCCATTAGCATATATCTACTACAAAAATCCTCATTTTCAAATTTCTTAAGTTTTGTGTGAAAATAATACTTTTTAATCAATTTTGAAATCCAAAAGATTAACTGAACTTAAATTTCAGAAGTTTGAAAGATATTTTATTGTATATTGAGGTGTATATTTTCAAAACTTTTTAAGCAGGTTGCCTAATAAAATATTATTCAATGTAAAAAGTCCTGAATGAAATCTATTTCACTGTACTAATACAGCTGTTTTCAATTCAGTCACTTGCATTTTTCAAGTTATCTAACATATATATATAAACTATCACTGACTGGTTGGCTTGTAATGTGCATCTTATTTCATGTGGTTCAGGCTGGTCTGCTCCTTCTGCAATAGGGATAGCTGGCCTCGGTGGTGGATTTGAAATTGGAATTGAGGTAAGTGTTTATATAAACACACTTAAGGTATAATAAAAGCAAAATTTTCAGTATAACATCCATTAACAAGGAAAGTTTTGATGTTGACATCTTTTGAAATTAGGTTTAAAAAAAAAACCTATTTCAGTTGCATATATAGAGTACGTTTCTGTAAAACAGTACATTTTAATTGGAAGTAAATAATCCTTAAGTGATACATAATCCTGTGGTTCCCCACTAGTCAACTTCTTCAGCTGGCACACACCATTTTTATTTACATTTTGTTTAAAAAGAAAGCCAGACAGTCTTAACTTCTAAGCACAGAAACAACCCAGTTTGTGACTGATGTGCTGTGGTATAATGGTCCAGCTAAAGCCACCACTCCCCTTAAAAAACATTTCCCTGGTCCCAAAACTACTAGAAAATACCTTTCTCCATAAAGGAGGCACTAGAACCAGAGTGATGCCTCCTCTATCCTAACCACACGATCTTCAGGAACCAGCTAGCTTGAACAGCCAAGGCAAAAGCCTTCAGACATCCGTCGTGCTCTTGTAATTTTGACATCAGTTCATTTGCTTTCTCCCTCCACTTACTCCTGACCTCGGCTTCACTCTTCATCTACCATCTGACCCTCTTTAACCCTCCCCTGTCCTTTTCACTCCCTTCTTTTTCTTTCCATTTAAATGTCCTTCCCCAACTAAAAAAAAAAAGTGGAGGGCCTAGGAGTAGGGTGTTGTGGGTGTGGGGGAGGGGAACATGGGGTGCAGGAGCAGGGTGAGGCATGCCTATGGCCCCTGCTGGTAGAGTCTCTGCCCTGCTAATGTGGCTTGAGGGGGCACATGGCTCCCAGCCACTTAGATATTGGACAGCCCTGAGTTACAGTTATCCTTTTGGGTTGAACCTGAGTTATGGCAACATCCAAGGCACTACCTGGAATTTTTGCAGTGCTGTGGCCCTGGTTACAGGGCCCAGCCAAGTGCACGCAAGTACATGCCCATTGCTCATATAATGAGCAGCTATTCAGTGCATATTTTTATCCTCATTGTTCAATGTGTGGCCTTAGGCTTTATTACTGAATATTCTTTGGAACCTCCTATGAATACAAGATTATTAATTTTTTCAAGGGCTTTTCTGTGGCACTTATCTCTGTAGTACCTGAGTACTTCACAGACATTAATGCATTTTAGTTTCACATCTCCATGTAATAAGAGGGACTGTGTTACGAGGCTAGCTTTGTAACGTTTCTTCCCTTTTTATGTAAGTAAAGAAAACCACTATTGCTTTTTGTAACTAATCATCAAAATGTTTACTGAATCATTCCTATCTGACATGTTTAAGTAATATAGTCCTTTTTTTTGAGAAAATCAATAGTATTAATATGCATAATTACTCTGAAAAAATGAAAGTCATGCAGGCTCCTTCTAAATAATAGTGTGCCCTATATTTAGACTTTTACTAGTTCAGCTATTATACAATATTACAGAAAACAGTTTTCTTTCTTAATTGTAGAGAAACCGGATAAAATTTCCAAAATACCTAAGTGATTTAGGTGCTGAAGTCTGGATTTTAGCAGTGATTTAAGCCCTTAGGGGCCTAAATATGAAAATTCACGAGATGGTGTGTTCCTGGAATCACACATTTCTGGGATTTTTACCTATAGCTTATAATTATAGAAACTATGACTACACAAGTCAGTTGTGTGTATAAGTGTTTAAGGCACATTTATTTTCACATATAATAATATTTAAAATAATTGATACATTATTTTCAATATTATTATTTATGAAATGTAGATAGTTAATTCAAATAGCGCTCTACAGCCTTCTGTTTGTAATATCAATATATATCAATGCCCATTTCCTTTTATCAGAATTAATAATGGAAATAAAAAGTCACTATTTTGCAGATGTAATTCTTATGGTGCATTGGGTAAGCCAAGTATTTGAAAGATAGAATGTTTGTCTTTATTTGGAAAATCCAAAGGGAAAGTTGATGTTATGAATTAGTGATTTATTGAAGAAAATATTTTACTAACTATTTGCCAATTAAATACTAGTTTAAAGAAAGAAAAATACCCTTAAGAACATTTTCAAACCAGAAAATGAGTTTCTGTTGGTAACAGGAAATTATGCACTCTTCTTAGACATCATAATCCATAGATATTTTCTCCCATTTTCCTGGGACTTTTGAAAGAGCCCAGTAATAACAACAACAACAAAAAATTAGCTACTTTCCTACTTATGCCCTCAGTGGATGCTTGTAGACAAACAGGGAGGCTGCTTCAACACACTGTAATTACAACGTGTCAGAGCGGACTCAATTAATCGATTCTGCTGTAGCATGGAAATTACCGTGCTCTAGCAGCCTTCCATGTCTTGTGTATCAGCGTCTCCATGCTTCAAAATGGTGGCAGAGGTGCTTTATCTAAAGCTCATTTGAACAAGCTTTATATAAATCACCCCCACCAGCATTTTGAAGGCAGGGATGCTGATACATGAGATGCTCAAGGTGATTTACTTGGAGCGACTTTTGGAGCCACTTTAATTAAAGCACCCCCCTCCACCCGCCACTCCCACAGCACATGTATAAATGTCCACAGTGCCCATAGGATTAAGAACAATAGCTTTCTTCATTTCAGTTTTCCCTTGAAACTGATGGATTTCAAAAGACATTTTAAAAAAAAGTATTTTGCAAATGCTTGTGCTCTTTCTGGAACTTGTTGAAAACATTTTGTCAAGTGACATGAAAGATGTTCTTATAAAAATAAAAGCACATTAGAAAGGTAGTTTCTGTTCAGAGGCAGAGGGTGTGTTTCCAGCTGGCTTCCTGCCTGCTTTTGCTTTTGGTGTTTAGGCTTCTTACATCTGTGTGCTTGAAGAGATCATTGCCTGCAGTCAACTTCCCAGAGCTTAAATGCAAAAAGAACAACTCAAATTCATGTTTGGTGACAAAAACTCAAACAGGTTTATTGTCTATTAAGACAGTACACCAGCTGGTTTATGTAGCAATCAGCTCAGCAAAACTACCCTGAAACAATAATAGCAACATGATGCTTATAGCCCACGATCACCAAGGTCACTATGAGGGACGAGTCTCAAAGCCTCAATATTTATAGCTGAAATGCCCTCTGTCCCATGCTAATTCTTATTTCTCTGTTGAAATGTTCCTTTTTACCTGTCTCTTTGCCAACTTGGACACCTGCAGCTCACTGCATGCCAACTTGGGATAGCTGTACTTCACCTACTGCCAAGTTTAGGCATCTACATTCAGCCTCTGTTATCTTTACTAGTGAGTTCTTACTTTATACTTCTCAAGTTGCTCTCCTACTGTTTTTTTTCTATTCTCCTTGAATCAGCATTTTTGCTTACTGCTTCTTTTATCAGGTCATTCAGCAGCCAATGAAGCCTGCTGCTCCCAAGCTCCTTTGCGGTGCCTCAGTTTAACTATAGCTTAGTATAACCACAGCCTAGCATAACCAGAACTCCTACACTTTCAGCAAAAATGAAACAAACCTTCTTAATATTTTCAAATATTCTGTTTTAGTACTTCAGAAGAGAATATTTCCATTTATCTTCCTGAGAGCTTTTTATAATGACATACATTATTATAAAAAATACATTTAAAAGCTTTAAAATGTTGACATTTGAATACTTTTATTTTTATTGTAATAAATGGTTTAATTAGTCAGAATGGTTATTTTTAAATAAAGATTGTGAAGGAAAAGTGTGCTTTGTTGTATGTGTTTGAAATTTTGAAATGTTGGAATATCCCACAAAATAGAAAATTCTGTTCCCACAAGTCTTGTTCTTTTTCTCATCGTGTAGATTAAATTTCAGAGTATTAATCTTAAAATACAAAATAGAGATATATTTTTTTACTTGATTACTAGGTGTCAGATTTAGTAATAATACTGAATCATGAGCGAGCAGTTGAAGCTTTTGCAAAAGGAGGCAATCTTACCCTTGGAGGAAATTTTACAGTGGCAATTGGACCTTTGGGGAGGTGAGTAATAGTAAAGTACAAACTGCTAATAAAATGTTTTAAATATCAGTATTAACACAATAGTATTTCTATAATCTGTTTTGATAATCTATATTTTATGTCATTCTGGGAATATGAACCAGAACCCAGGCTCCCTGTTTCTTAGTGAAGTGTTCTAACTCCTATGCTACAAGACCATATTGCTTGTTTCCTCTTGCTTCTCCTAACCTCTCACATCCTGTGAATCTTGAATCCTTTGTTCCAGTGGCACAGCTTCAACAAGCTGTCCATTCAAACCAATCTGTAGTATGGTGATAAGAGCATTCTCATATGAAATCAGAGATGTGTTTTTGAACCCTCTCAGGCTGAGGAAGATTCTGAACCCTGATCTCCTATTTCTTGCTTATTTGCTTTTAGCAAAAGTAGCCCCAAAATGCATGTTGGGGAGACTCAGATCTCATATCAGGGACTTCAGGATCCAATAACTATGTAAAGGAATACCTAATCAGGCTTAGGTGCTTAGCTTCCTAAAAGTAGGATACGTTTACGTTCATGCACAGAACTAGAACTCAAGGCACCTAGAGATATGCACCTCCAGCATTAGCAGCTGAATAGAGATGCTTTAAGGCTTCAAAGCTTCCAGTTCTGCCTAAAGATTTTGGTACCTAAAGCCGGATTTTATTTAATTTAGTTTAGAAAGTGACATAAAACAGTAGAAGACCCCCATCTAATTTTATACTGCTTAAAGATGTACCAGTTCTCTCAGTAGCTTATCAAACATACTGTATTTCCTTGCATAGCACACACCCTCAAATAAGACATTCAAATTATTTTTGGACAGTAGATTGTAGAAAAAAGGTTTTTTTCCCAGAATCATGGCTGACTATGCCACACATCCTCCTAGATTTAGAGTGTACAGAAAGTATAGCATCCCAGGAGACAGCAAGTGCGTAAACACACAGGCCAGGTAAAGACATTACAATTTTATGAGTATAGGTGATTGGAAACTAGTCTGTGCCCATAAGAGAACAGAATTTTGCCGCGCACAGACTGGTTTAAAAATGGTGGAACCGAGTCTAACATTTGCACTCCCCACCTTCCCTCCCTGGCTGTGTCCAGACGAATGCAGATGTAAAGTATGTGGTGCCACAGATCCATCTGCGGCATCAGACATGCAGGCATACCCCACACTGTTACTTTGTAGCATGGGGTTTATTTTTTACCCTGGGAGATCCCAGGGTCAAAATAACGCATGCAAAAGAAAAGCAGCGCCTGAAACCAGAGCCTGGCCAGCTGGAGCCACGCTCCAGCTGCTGGCCAGGTTCCCAGCTGCAGGATTGCCGCAACTGCAGTTACCCGAGGACCCCAGGTAAGGCTGCTGGAGCCAGCACAGTTGCTGGCCCCAGCTCCCCTACTACACCCAGGTTAACCTTCCACATGCCGGAACGCACATGGCACGGGTGTTCCCTGTGGACAAGTAGCAGCAGCACAAGGTGTGCCACGGATATTTATCCCCGGGGAAACAAACATCCACACTTGTCTGGACACAGCTACTAAGGGCATATGCAGGTTCTGTTTATTACTGATCTAAACTATGCCGCTTAAAGAAAACAGTGTAACTTAGATCAATTCTACAGTGGGCTTTTTGAATGTCTGTACCTAGCCGTACTAACTTTTTGACAGTTAAGTTGACTTTTATAACTGTTAGAGCATTCACTCTTATGTTGTTCTGAGTTGACTTAAATACAGCACAAAGTAATACACCTCTGAGTTATATTATCTTGAGTTGCATAGTTAAGTCAGCTCTAAGGGGCTACTGTAGGTGAGGGCTCACAAGATGGTTGCCACCATGTCAGGGATCTGTACGTGCGTATACTCCGATGTAACTTTAAGTTGACTTAGTTAAATCATATTATTTTCAGTTGATTTAGATGTATATATGCAGTCAGTGTCTAGGTAAGGCATCAGGAACTTCCTGGTGTGGCAGGAGAGCAACAAAGCTAGACTCCAGACCCTTGTGGGGGCACTGGCAACACTGTTACTTCTTTACTGTAAATAGGTTTTTTATACATTCTTGTAAATAATAAAATATTGTTACCATACCACAAGCTTCATCAGGACACTACATACTGTATGCAGTAGCTCACTCATTCTCAGGCAGCTCAATTACTGCTTCAGACACAAGCTACAGTGCTCAGCCAGTAGATTCATAGATTCATAGATGTTAGGGTCGGAAGCGACCTCAATAGATCATCGAGTCTGACCCCCTGCATAGGCAGGAAAGAG
>NW_005842189.1:1056779-1063865 GCF_000455745.1 Alligator sinensis
CTCCTGTATAAAAGATGCTTAGAATTAAAAATCTGTGTGCTTGTTACGTGAAATTATTCCGCTTGCACCTTGTATTGCTAGCAATAAATCTTTATACTTTCACCCCTGGTATCTTTATTGGATTTTGCATACCGGGCACGATCCCAGACTTGAGCTGGGGATCAACACTGGGACCTGGCCCGTGCACTGCGAGTGTTCAAATATTACCGCCAGTGGTTGTGCAATGACGTCAGCCAGTGCCTTCAGTACCCCCGGATGGAGCTCATCCGGGCCTGCCAACTTAAACTCATCCGTCCTTCCAAGTGACTATGTAGTATCTCAGGGTCAATGCTTGGTAGTCTGGCGCCTTGCTGCTGCCTCTCTACAGTCCCATTGAGAGACTTGTCTTGCCCCTCGCTTAGGAACACTGAGGCAAAGAACTCATTGAGGAGTTCAGTCTTGTCCCCCCTGCTACCACACATTCCTTAGTAACTTCAAGAGGGCTAACATAGGACTTTACTTTTCTGTTCACAAGGGCCAAAGTGAAGTGTTAGCCATTAGATCACAGTTTCTTCATGCTCCTAGTCCTCTATGATTCTGTTGCAGCAAAGAAAAATCAGCATCACTACTTAAGACACACACCTCAACTTTCAAGACCTGATTTTGGGTGGAAAGGTGTGTCACACTAGTAAATATGGTAACTTGATTACACAGTGTAAGAAAATTCTTCACCTAATTAGATTGAATGTCTCTTTGTTCTGGTGTTGCAAGACAGGCTGATTTAGACGTTCTCAGTTTGCCTTATTTTGATTATTCATTATTTTATGTACGTCTATCATATACCGTCTCAACTTGCCTCCCTACTAATTTAAACAAGCCAGTCTTTCTAATTGCTCTTTAAGGAGTTTTTCTATGCCGTGGTTCATCCTGGTTACCTTTCTCAGTGCCCCTTGAACTCTGCCACGTGCTTTTGGGGATTGGGTGAATACTACTGTATGCAACATTCTAGGTACCACTGCATCACTGATTGACATAAAGGGATTGTAATATCCTCTGTGTCATTTGTCCTTGTATTCCTTATACAATCTAGCATCTTCTTTACTATGACTGCAACTATAGAAAGTTCCTTGACTGCAGCTATCGATCTCCTTGAGCTATCTATCTACAAGGATGCACAAATCCCTTTCTTGGGTTGACAGTTTTCAAAAACATATTGAGGTGGAAGTGTTCTTTCCTTTCGAGTGTTCATTATTTAGTTTCTAATTAAATGAACATATTTTTTAATCACAACCACACCATGAAAACCTAATGGAGATTTAGAACTGTAATGTGCTTAAATGTTATATAGAAAAAAGAATCATTCTGTATCACATTTAACAGATTGTTAGGTCTCTCTCAAGTTCTTCCAGAGTCTTTCTGGCTTGTCCTAACTAGCTTAAAATGACTATGTCATCTGCAAATGTTGCTACCTTAATACTGAGTCTCTAGCTCAGATCCAGAACCTAGTGCTATTGCCCTATTTATAAATGCAAATTCTTTCGGTTTGGGATTATATAGAGATTTACTGTGTTCTCTCCACTAAAAGTTATCATCGTGCAAAATTAAAAGTATCCTTTAGATGTAGTGTTCCATCCAACCTCTATAGCAGGGGTTCTCAAACCCCAGGCCGCGGCCTGGTGCTGGGTCATGGCGGATCGGCTGCCAGACCAGAAGTGGCCACAGACCAGCTAACCGGGGAGTGGGGATATCCTTACCTGTCTTCCAGCCGGAAAGTCTGGCCACGGTCAGCTGTGACTGCGGGGCAGCAACATAAAAACTTTGGGAACCCCTGCTCTATAGTATTGAGCTTCCTGTATTGTCTGTAACTAGGTGTAAAAATTTCACTAAAAACTGAAATTGAAATTGTTATTATTCCACCCAGTTTTAGTGACTTCCATTTATATCAAGACCTTGAGCTACTGCAGTTACATCCAGACAAATACATGCATGTGGGCATTCCCCACGCTGCTAATTTGCAATGCAGAGGGGTTTTTTGACACTGGGAGATCCAGTGCCTAAAAAAATGGGGCGGCACATGTTACTCTTCATGTCCTTTACTAGCTGCAACTCCAGTTGATCTAGTTGGGGATGGTCCTGCTTTGAGCAGTTGGACTAGATGACTTCTTGAGGTCTCTTCCAACCCTAACTTTCAATGATTCTATCATCACACTGTGCAATTGTCTGTTTTTATATCCTCGGTGAAAATAATAGGATTGAATAGAGAGAAAATATTCTCAAGCAAATGTTATTTACCAACATGTAGGTCAACAATGCATATATTACATGAAAATGTGTTATGGCTTAAATATCCATATTGTATCATTAAATATTAATTCTTAAAAGGAAATGACTAGCTTTCTGAATGCTACTTCTTATATAACATTTTTTTCACTATGCTTGTATCTCACAAAATCCAGATATAAAAAATTGCAGTACATGGTAGTTTAACTGTAGCAAAAATTGAATAATCAGTGCAGATTGTCAGGAGTAATTTGACTGGGATCTCAACCATTAGTAACGCTGTCAGATACTGGTCAAGAAACATACCAAGATGCACTGTGCGATTTTTTTTTTTTAATTTATTTATTTATGTATTTTTTAAATACAGGAATTTGGAAGGTGATGTTGCCTTGCGAAGCTCTGCTGCTGTCTACACTTACTGCAAATCGCGAGGGTTATTTGCAGGGGTATCTTTGGAAGGAACCTGTTTAATTGAAAGGAAAGAAACTAATCGAAAGTAAGTCCTGTTAAAAAAAAAAAAATGATTTGGTTAAGTTAAATGGTGACAATAGAGGCACAACAAATGGTACTTGTTAAACAGTGTTTACAGGGGTGGGGTTTAATTTTGTTTAAATGTATTATAGAAGTGTTCCATGCTGTGTCGTTTGTTTGTTTGTTTGTTATAATGAGTGGGGAAAAGGAAGGACTATATATTTAGTAGTCTCTGCGTAATAATGGCAAACTTTTTTCCCATATATTACATTGCATAAGCAAACAAATTATGCTGAAATGTTAATGGAAGGGTCAATAGGAAAATACTTGAAATAGTTGTTTAGTGAACTTTGTAGAACAGGAACACTGTGGGGTACCACTTACGTGTTGGGTTCCTCACAACTAGTGTACCACTCATAATAAATTGAGGTAAGAGTAGTCATTGTTCAGGTGAAATATGGGACAAACAGAAAAGAAAATTTTGGCTATTTAGATTTCTATTAACATAGTGGAACAATGTCAGTCTGTGGAGTGACTTCAGTTAGCTCTAATGTGATTATCCAAAGCAGAATTAGAACCACAGTAATTTCCATCATATTAGCAGTGGCAGTTGAGTATTGCCTTACACGAACATCAATCTCTGCACACCATGCTACAATTTTTCTGCAGTTTAGCACAGAGTACTTCATTCTAAATTCAAAAACATTATTTTGGAACACACAGAATGAACACGTTACTTTTGTCTTGGAATGCCAAGTCGTTCAGCTTTTTTTTTTTCTTTTTCTTTTTAAATAAATTGTGCGGTATGGTTTAGAGCAAGGCAGTCCAACTTCTAAGTAGCTGGGGGCCCCATGCCATACAGGTCACATCAGCAGGGGCTGCATGCTGTGCTGACATCCCTTTCTTCCCACCCCTCCTTGCCCCCCACCACACACACTGTACCACATGTGCAGGCAGAACAACTTCACCCTCAGCTTCCCAGCCACAGGCTTCCCCCACATTGCTCCATGCTGAGTTGGTGCCTTGGGCTGCAAGCTCCCCTGGCCCCACAAGTTATTCTGCACTCCCCCCTGTAGTGGAGGCAGGAAGCAGATGCAGGAGGAGGGAGGGGGGTCCTGAAGACCCTGTGTACTGCTACAGCCAGTTATGGGGGGGAGCTGTGGTCAGGTAGGAGCCTGGGGGCTACAAATTAACTCTTTATGCACTACATGCAGCCCATGGGCTGCCAGTTGAACAGTCCTGGTTTAGTCTCATTGAAGAATATCAAGAACATGTTCTTACATAGCTTTCTTTTCCCATAACTGATAATAACACTGTCAAAATTATGGAAGAATTAGGTCCAGTTTTCAGAATCTTATGTTTTCTCGATTCTTTTGGCACATTTCACTAATGACAATCAAAGCAACACATATATGCATCCTAGTCATCTTTAAATTTTAACTTGATTGTCAGGTGCTTTTTCATGTATAACATAAATTTGGTAAACTCAATGTTAGACATGACAAAAATTAGAAAGTGTAACCAACCTAATAATTCATCAAGAGTCAAGGCCCTTAAAAATCACAAATGATCTGTATGCATGCCACTATAATTAATCTTTACACAACAAGGTTTAGACAAACAGTTGTGTGAGCACAGGCAGTGCAATAGGCTCTGGGAGCTTCTTCTTTACACAGGATAGTTTATGGCCAGTGTGCAATGTGCCCTCTTTGCATAAGGAGAACTTATGTGCCCCTGCCCTGGGAACTGCCAAAATGAGCTGGTGATTCTTAGTTTCCTACTGTAAATAAGGCAACTCTAAGAGTCCTAAGCAGTAAACTTGTATGTGCTTAATACCAGACATCCACTGCAATATTTGTGGTACGGTATGAAAGCTACAGAGTTTGTGAATGTTATCAAGAGTCATGTGTCCCTTTTCATCATAATGAAAGTCAGTAAACACAGTGGACCAAGAATTTTCAGTATACAAATCCTCTGCGCTTTTTTGTTTACCCAAAGGTATCACAGTGGATCTTAAATGTGCATCAATAGGTCCTTAGTTGCTTAGGGCTTCTGCTAAGTCACTGCTCTATTGTCTGTTTTATTTAGAGCTTGCTTTGAATGCTTAAGTGTACCAGGTGATCCTGTGGTTGATATCTGAATACAAGGGGAGTTGGGGAAAGAGAGTCCTTCACGTTTGCTCAAAACATCAGTAAAGATTATTCTGGAATCAGAAAAGGAAATATTTCATTCTGGTGATCATTCCACAACAAATTCCACCATTGCTTCTTAGGTAATTGATAAAAACAAAGTAAATTAAATGTCACTATATACAACACAAAGAAATAGCCATGTTTCGTACATATGGACTCTGTTAAATTCTCAGAAATATAGGTGTTGATATAAGACTATTATCAAAGTAACTAATATTTTTAATGCTAGGTTCTATGGTCTGGATATTCGTGCTAGTGCTATTTTATTTGGTGATCTACCTCCTCCTGCTCATGCTGAAGACCTTTATAAAATTCTGAATTCTTTCACTGAAAAATATGAAATTGAAGAGCCGAAGCACCCTTCAAGGAAAGGACAAAGGGAACCAAAGAAGGTTTGCATACATCTTTTTTTCATATTGGGCTTATCAGTTACTGAAACCTTTCACTTTACAATAGAACCTAAGGCTTATACTAGGATGAGCTTTGCAGTCTCTGCAAACTCAGTGAACTATATTGACTGCTGACTGGCTCAGAGGCTGTTCCTGTGTGTACGATTGTCACTGTTTGGAACAGTGGTGCTCAGCCTTCTCACGTTGCTGGCTGGAGGAGTGGTATAGGGCCAGTCTGAAGTCCCGATCCAGTGTGGGGGTTGATCACTGATGTGATCCGGCATGCTGGCCTAGCCTGATCCTGTGCATGTTCCTGATTCCGCATACCAACTCCACTATACACTGGTGTGATCTAGCATACAAGGTCATATCATCCACCCCGCAGGGCTCCCCACAGGTTTAGAAGTTTGGCAGCATGGGAACTGCGATTAACACTGCCACTGCACCCCCACCGCTACATTTTCAAACCTGTGGGGAGACCCATGATCTGGATGCCACAGTTCCACAGGCTGGTTCTGGCCAATGGGCTGCAGGTTGAGTGCAACTGGTTTAGAACTAATTGTGATAGTTCCCTGTATAGTCTAGTATAATAGTATCTTTCTTCCAAGAAAGCAATTAAATTGGAGAACTTGACACGTCGCACCCAGAAAAGTTTGTTTTAATTATTATTTTTAAATAAATTCTTCACCACTTACCTTGCTTTTTTCAGGAAATTCATTCATTATTAAAATGCCTGGATAGAAGTTTTATTTATAGTTGAGTTTCTCTCTCCCTTCTGGACTCCTTGGATGGGGTCATTACATTTTCTCAGTTAGAAGATATTGAGGATTGTAGAAGGAATTTTTATCAGTCTATACCTGGTTTTCATCCAGATATAATTCCTGGTGCTACCAATGCACTGCAGAATATATAATTTATTTTCCACTTTAGTGTTAAAACTTCATTTGAAGAATTATTGTATAACTCTGTCCAAAGATGTTATTGGTGCTTTTTATGGTCTTCTGGTCTACATCAGGTTCTTCAGTCACACTATTCTGTTCTTCCTCATGAGGTGAAATTTTATGTTACTTTTGAAATTATTTATTTTAGGCTAACAACCCACCTGTTAAACCATTATCGAGGCCACAATCACATAGACCATCTCTGAACACTGCATCAACAGGTTAGACAATGTTTTGGTGATAATATCAATTGTTTTGTGTAACAGCAAATTATTCTAAAATAAGCCTAATAAGTATTAATATTCTTACACAAATCAACTTTATTTTCTTGTGTGAAATGGTGAGATTGCTTAGCTAAAATATGGAAATATTTATTCTGAGAGTCTGGAAATGAAATGCTTGGAGTATTTTTTTTATATTTTTTGATAAATGTAATTTTAGCTAGTTTCTAAATGTCTCCAAATAATGAGATGTTTACCAGATGCTACAAAACTTATGAGCTGTTTTTACCTTTATGATAATTTATGACAATTTAAAATAGAAAATAAGTGCTAATGTCACAATTTGTTTGTGTGTGTGGTTCAAAAGTAGAATACTACTTTATACTGTGGAAATGTTTCTTTTATTTAAGATGAATGCATCCTTCTAAAAACTGCTGTCCTGTAGGAAGATATTTCTTTCCTGGCCTAAATGTCCTCTCTCTTCCCCTCTTTATTTATTCATAGATTCATAGATGTTAGGGTCGGAAGGAACTTCAATAGATCAGCAAGTCCGAACCCCTGCATACGCAGGAAAGAGGGCTGGGTTCAGATGACCACAGCCAGATGCGTAGCT
>NW_005842189.1:1064804-1082265 GCF_000455745.1 Alligator sinensis
CCCTACTCCTGCGTCCAGGTGTTTTGTAACCTGGTCTTAAAAAGAGACTAGATTAGTCAGGCATGATCTACCTGCTACGAACCCGTGCTGGTTTCCCCTCAGCATAATTTTTCCTGCTGGGCTCTCACATATATGAACCTTAATAGTCTTTTCAAACACTTTACCAAGGCTGAAGTTGAGACTGACTTGCCTGTAGTTGCTTGGATCCTCCTTCCTCCCCTTCTTGAAAATAGGGACCACACTGGCCCTTTTCCAGTCCTCCGGGACGTGGCCCATGCGCCACCAGTGCTCAGATATTCTTGCCAGTGGCTGTGCAATGGCATCAGCCAGTGCCTTCAGTACCCTCGGATGGAGCTCATCCGGGCCTGCCGACTTAAACGCATCCGTCCTTCCAAGTAACTCTGTAGTATCTCAGGGTCAACGCTTGGTGGTCTGGTGCCCTGCTGTTGTCTCTCTACATCTACACAATCTGATCCCATTGTGAGACTTGTCTTGCCCCTCGTTTAGGAACACTGAGTCAGAGAACTCATTGAGGAGTTCAGCCTTGTCCCCCCCTGTCCGTCACCAATTGCTTTTGCCCATTCAGTAGTGGTCCTATACCGCCCTGGGCCTTCCTTTTGCTCTCTGTATATCTGAAAACCAATTTTTTGTTATCCTTAACTTGGGATGCCATCCTCAGCTCCATGGTAGCTTTGGCCTTTCTAACTGCCTCCCTACAACTGCGAGCTGAGGAGGCATACTCCTCTTTAGTAATTTCTCCCTGTTTCCACTGCTTTAGGTATTTAGGTAGATAGTTTTTTCATAGGGGTGGAATTTTGTTCTCAAGAGCATGGATTACATGTAGCAGTCTGCCCACCGACAGTGCAAGCAGAGGGTATGCTTCTCCTGATGATTTCTACTTGCTATGAAAAGTGACAGAGAAACAATGGATTTGATACTCAGAAACTAGCCTTTTCTGTAGGTATGATTGCTGACCCCATTTCCTCCTCTTTGAACAGGGATAAAAGCCAATATCCCAATCTATCACTCCTGATTCGAGAAATAGCTGTTTGTATTCTTCCACACTGCTTCTGATCTAACAGTAATAATTGCACAGCTGTTGTGAACTTATGTTACAAAAGCAGCAAAGTAAAATTACATAGATTAGTATGGTATAGAATCTTATTCTAATTTTTTTCTGCAGCAGTAAAAAATCCACAGTCACTTTACCCTGAACTTCCCAGTTATGCTGCTGTGGGTGAGTACCAAACTTGATCTGTATTTAGAAATCTCATACTCAACATCTTTTTAAGACCTCTTTTTGATGTTATTGGAAAATGCACTGTTAAAAGAAAGATTTAAAATAAAATTAGTCCCATGTGGTAAACAACTCTATATTTGATTTTTGTCCTTCCCATTTTAAAAATATTTTATAAATATCTAAATTTATCTCATTGCATGGCTGTATGTATTTTTGTGAAATAGTGTCACCCCCGTTTCTCTCTTCTGATAGCTTAACTTTTCAAATAGCAAAAATCTGTTTTCCCTCTCTTGTATCTCCCTAATAATTAGTCAACCTGTACATTTGACAATACCACCATAAAGAGGCAAAAGAAATAACCCACATAACAAACATGTCCAGCTCTAGCTTTTCCTCCCCTTGTACAAGTCAATTGAAATAAAAGTAACTCACTGGTCAAGTCTGAGTTTGTTGTCATAAGGTAAGTTCATCATTTTATTTATACCATTTCATTGGTTTATTCAGTGAGGTAAAAATAAGGGACTGGCTCATTTTCATTTCTAATTCTGTGGTTTGATTCTGTGGCCACTCTTGTCTAAGGGAACTCATATATTGAAATTTCAAAGTCAGAACCCCATTAAAAATGACTTGAAGCCCAGACAGTTTAACTTTTGCTGTACTAAGCAGAACCCAGGTTTTATTGGTAAAGGCCACTTGTGATGACAAATGCAAAAAAAACCAATGCAGGTGGGAAGAAAATACAACTGTGAGAGATATTTGATAGCTAGAAAATTGCTTATATATAATACTTCTCCCAATAATGAAGAAGTCTCCCTGCACTTATCTGCATGCTATGTTCAGCACCAAAGGTCTTCTTTCATCCTAGCTGATTTATGGAAATTTCTCCTATTCTGTATGCGGGAATACATTTTTGTGAAGATGGCTGATTTTGGTGGTTGAATCTAGAGGAAATCAGGCAACTATTGAGGGCACTTAAACTCAAGAATTGCATTAACAGCCAGGTTTAACATAACTCTCTGAGGAGAACAAGAGGCAGGAAATGTCATTTACTCAAGACCCGCCCCATGCATATGTGCATGCTCATGCATGTGTACACTCATGCATGTATACTCTCTGTCCCCGCCAAAAACTGCTCCTTGAAGTGAAGAAGGGTTTGGCAGAAACTGGTGGTAAAAAATATTTTACCTTACATTTCAGTACATTTCAGATCAGTTTTCCATAGACAGGTACAGACGTATGGCTTGTAGGTATCCTGGTGGATTGAATATTATAGATAGTTCCTGCTTTTAGGCTCTAAAATGCTAATTTCCAGAGTAAAGAATAAGGCTCTGAGCCTGCAATGTGTTCTGTTAGTACTGATTATCAGCACCTCCTTCCCTCCCATACTGTTGCATAGTTCCGCTGAAATCAATAGGAGCATTTAGGAACAAGGGCCTATGTTAACTGATCACACAGCAGGCTCAGAGGCTATAGTTACATATTCAGACTCTTAATAGAATAAAATAAAGCTGCAACATGCAAACCAAATCTTTACTATTGCTAGTGAAGAAAATGACCACCAACAATAAAATGAATATTTTAACAGTTGTATCTTAGTTTTTATTATGTTAATGTAAACGTTAGTATTTGATATAATTTGGCAACAGGACTTCCAGTGTCATCAGCTCTAAGCGATTAATTGTTGAGGGGAAGGGAGATAATTATCATAAAGGCTGAAAGAAGTGAACCACTTGGTGTTTGTTTATGTTAGAACAGGAAAAGCTAGACTTGTGTTTGAAATATCTTTCATTACATGTCGTGGTGGAGACCTGAGTTATCTTGATGAATATAATCTAGGCAAGTCTAAGGCAGAATGTTAAATTAAAAACATGTTTGTCTTATATAATATTATGATCCCTGATTCATATGCAAGCAGAGCAGGCTGAGGTTTTATGTAACTGAATTTGGTCAAGAATAATACTTAAATTAACATGTTTTAATGTAAAATGGTATTCAGAAAGATTTCAGAGGTGGCCCAAAACTGGGAAATGTTGCATATTTCAATGAAAAATTAAGTTACTAAGAGTTACTAAAATTGTGACAATAAATCAGTCTTGGGTGTTAGACACTATTGAAATTCTCAGCCCAAGAAAATACTACTTTATTTGAAACAAATTCTGCTTTAGACCCATAATAATAATTGATTATAAATCTGACTTTTTCCCCAGAAATAAGTGTTGAGGTATATGCTTCTTCTTTCTTTTTGAGAAATATATTGCTTTCTCATGTTTTTCCCTTGCCATCCAACAAAAAGAACTTATAACTCACTTTATAAAAAATCTTGCATCCTACCCTGTCAAGTTGCTAGGAAGCAAAAATGACCGTCAGTTACAGCTGAAATAGAGTCCACTAACTTTCTTTCCAGAGTTTTTGTTTCTTAGAAGCATGGCTTATATTACATAAAGCTTAGCATCTCTCTCTTAACAGATTTCAACATGCATACTTCCTTAAATGTTAAACTTTTAGCACTATAAGGCTACAGAAAGTTCTCTAAGATAAGATCAGAAAAGAGGTCTTGGGAACTGCCTTTGAGTCTGCAGACCCAGCATCTTCATGTGAGTCTTCCTTCACTAAAAACTAAGCTACACAAAGAAGTATTCTGCAGGGGGGGTTTTGTCACAGCTTGATGCTCCTGTTTGCAGCTTGTGGTCGTGTGCAGACGAGCACAGCCATGTGATATATGGCACCGCAGACATATATCTGTGGCACCACATACCACACATTCAGCTGTTTTCTGCACTGCAAGGGAGCAGCACGGCAGGGCAGGGGTTGACCCTTGAATATCTAGAGGTCAAAAAAACATGCACAAAAAAGTGAAGCAGCGCGTGTGGGGTAGCGCATGCGGCTTAAAACTGGAGCCTGACCAGCCAGAGCCACACTCCAGCTGTTGGCCAGGCTCCAAGTGGCTGGATTGCCATTGCTGCAGCCCCAAAAGGCCCCCAGTTCCCCAGGTAAGGCTGCTGGAGTCAGCCTAGCGCTGGCCCCAGCCTACCCTCTCCTCCCCTCCCCTTCCCAGGGTAACCTGCTGTGTGCCAGAGGGTGCATGGCACAGGTGTTCCCTGGGACAGCACACAAGGTGTGCTGCTGCTAGTTGACCCTGGGGAACCAAATGTCTACGCTCGTGTGTGTCGAGGCCGAGGGGCTGTGGCCAGCAGCCCAGGCACATGGGCCGGGGAAAAGGTCGGCACGGCAAACTAGAATTAGGCACTGACGCGTAGAGGTTGATTAAAGATTGTTTTACTTACACCGTAGGTGGTCGTGGTGCAGGCAGGAAAAACTTTCTTGAGTTGCAGTTACAAAAAGACAAACGTGGAGTTTGCTAGGCTCCACAAAACAAACACGAACAGAGCTCTGGATACACACTCACGGAGTTTGCTAGGCTCCGTGGAACGACCGAAATGAGAGTCCGAAAGGTGACTCTCGACGAGCACGCAGGGTAGGGTATGTCGAGGGATCGTGCGGTGACGGGGAGAGATTCTTGGTAGCTGATCAAACCACCGGTCAGCTCCAAGACACGCGCAGAGTTTGTTAGGCTCTACCACGTGGCTCAGAGTTCTCCACGAGATGGATGCAGAATCCCCCTAAATGAGGTCCTCCCCGGAGATCTCCGACTTGGGCGGAAACTGCTCAAGCCTCTTATATGGCTAGCAAGCCAATCGCTAGCCGCCACGTAGGAATAATTTAGAAACAGCCAATAGTGGGGTACAAATTTGCATGCGAGCGGCGGGAACTCCTTTGCACCGGGGTTTTCTCTCTGCAGCTGAGAATTGCACTGTGCAAAGAAAGCTCCATGTGGCGGGAAATAATTCTGCAGTGCCGAAGCGCACACAAAATCATTGGGTCATGACAGTGTGGATGCCACTTGTGAGATTACTGACCAGATCTTCCAGGCTTCCTAAACATACTCTATTTTTATCATAACCGGACAAACAAAAGTTTAGTTGGCAGAGATAGCCCTTCCTAAAACCTGTGGACATCAAAACACTACTTGGGCTTTGTGAGATTCAAAGGGAAAGCAGATTTTACAAGGACATGCTTTTTGGATGGGAACTTGGCACATTAGAATGAACCTTGGAAATCCTTACAAGTCCCATGTCATCAATTTTCAGACTGGATTACTACTGCTTTGGGGCATGGCATGAAGCAACAATTATTAGCATTGTGGAGTAATGCTTGATCACTATCCTGGTAGATGCCTGAATCCTAGTAGTTAGTTAAGAACACAGATCTTATGGATTATGCCAACAGATCTGACAGCAACAGGACTGACTATCTGCTAGTGCAAGTGATGTTCACAGATATAAATAGTATTCTGTAAAACCTGGGTTGAATACCTAATGACTGGCTAACTCGCCATGGGGAAAGGGAACTTAATCCTCAAGGAATGGGCTCTGGAGTTGAAGAATTTCTTTACTTTTCCCCTTCTGTTTTCCAAGTCAGTAACCTTGGTTAGAAAGACTTGAGCATAGTGGCCCAATTTTGACTTCAACTCTAGCCTTAAGGCTGTAGTAACAAATAATGTAAAAGACACATTTAACACATATTAGTTTGCTATTTTAAAAGAAAAATTAAATATGGTTTCTTGATTACTGTTTTTGTTGCCCAGAGAGATTTTTTTCTTCTGGTCAAAGGTACGGATCTCAACTGTTTTTTGGCCTGTTAGTTTTCTAATTTCTTAAAATGAATGCTTCTTTCCTTTAATTTGTCTCAGTAACATAGATTTCTTTGAATATGAGAAATGACAAATCATGGTTTATTAAGAGCCACGTATTGGTGTGAAAAGGAGTCTGTATTAATGGCACTGTAGCAAAGGTACTACCATATTTACTTGTATACCACATGCACTTTCCCCCAAAACTGAAGTGTGTACCTTGCATCTGCAAGCAGCCTGGGCTCTAGGTAGGTCCCTACCACATACCATGGAGTCCAGGCTGCTTGCACCAGGGAGCTGCAAGCAGCTGCACTGGGGTCTGGAGCCCCAGCCTGCCATGCACCCTAAGGTGCACATGCAGCCACCGCCACCATGGAGCCTGGGCTGCTCGCAGCAAGTAGCAGACAGGCTTCAAGCACATGTACTGGGCTCCAGAGCCTCAGCCCAGCTCCATGATAGTGGCAGCAGCTTACGTGCCTCAGGATGCACGGTGGGGAAGGGGCCCCTGCGTGCTCCCCGAGGCATGCATGCAGCTGCCGATGGCCATGGAGCCAGGCCAGGGCTATGGACCCCAGTGCACTGGTTGCAGCCTCCCAGCTACCTGACACATCCAGCCCAGGTTGTGGGCAGCTGCTGCCTGCCATGGAGCCTAGGCTACTTGCAGCAAGGATGGCAGCCTCCCCACTGCCAGCTGCAAGCAGCCGCTCTGTGGCTGGCAGCAGCTGCCTAGAGCCCAGGCTGGCTGTGGCATGCTAAGCAAAATGGCCTTGTGCCATGCTCTGGCATGCATGCCAGCTGCCGACCCCTGGTGTATGTCTTACTTGGAGGCATGTAGCATGTGAGAAAATGTGGTATTTTAGAAGCCTTTGCTTCTTAATATCAAAGCACTTATTTTCTGGTAAATTATTATTTCTAGATTTGAAAATATGCTCAATTCCTGTTTTTCTATCTCCCAACATACTAAATAATTCAGTACCAAACCAAAATAAAGGGAAGTTTGAGCCTGGAAAGATAATCCAAAAACCTAAATATCTAACAGTGTTTTGACTATAAGCCTTTCACAACGAAATATTTGTAAACCTTGGATTTTCTCACTTGTCATAGGTATTTAATTTTGTAATTGTTTAATATTTTTTGTTGGGTAATTTAGTCTGTAAAGAAATAGGCTCACTATCCCTTTGACTTGTTTAACGTGTCTGCTCATCTGCATAGCTATACGTTGTGCAGTGAACAGTTTCAGCTAGACCTAGACTAGATGCAGAACTCTAAAGGAGGTAATCAATATCCTAGTTAACATTGTAATTTGTTTTATGTTTAAAGTAATACAGAAAAGGGAATTCTTATTTTTATGTTTTGAAAGCACTGTAAAACATTAATGCATCTATTCAAGGTATTCTCAAATACTGAGCTGTAGTAAATCGGGTTTGACTAAAAGCACCCAGGAAGCCATCCTGTCTTAGTCTGAGAAAAAGCAAAATTTGCATAACCTACCACGATTGATCCAATAATCCATTGCCTTCACTATTAAGTTTGTGCCTTATTTTTAACATGAATTTGTCTGACTTTGGCTATGATTCATTGTTTTTGTTATGCCTTTTCTACAAGATTAAAGAGCTGTTTATTAGTACCCAATATTTTCTCCCCCATGAAATTATATATACACAGTAATTAGAACATCTTTTAATCTTTTTTTTTAACAAACTAAACAGATTGAGCTCTTCAGTCACAGTGTAAGGCATCTTCTCAGTCCTCAAATAATTTTGGTGGTCTTTCTCCTCCAATTGTCCAACATCTTAGTAGTAGAATTAGACTTAGAAAAGGTACAGAGAAGATCAACCAAAATGCCTAAACAGTTGCCATACCAGAAGAAACTAAAAAGTCTAGGACTGCAGCTTGGAAAGGAGAAGGCTGAGGGGGGCATGATAAAGTTCATCAAGTCATGAAGGGTGTGGACCAAATAAACAGGGAATTGTTTTTCATCAAGTCCCAGAATACAAGAGCTAGATGGCACCCATTGAAATTAGTAAGTGACGGGTTTAAAATTAACAAAAGAAAATACTTTTTTGTGCAGCACATAGTTAACTTGTAGAAGTACTTGCCACAGAAGATTGTAAAGGCAGATAATATCACCAGGTTTAAAAAGGAACTAAATAAATTCGTGGATGAGGGATATATTCATAGCTACTAAAGAGATCAAGCTGAAATGTATATTCTGCCATCTCTAAACCAATAATTGTGCATGCTTGGGAAGGTAATGAATAGGGGATAAATCACTATAGATACATCTGGTTCAATGCTTTCCCTCTAAAGCATACATTTCTGCCACTGTCAAATACAGAATATTGGGCTAGACAGACCATTAGTTTGACCCAGTATGGCACTTCTTTTTTTATGTTTCATTGTCCAAAAACACCTGGAACTTCTGGAATGCTACTGAAGAAAATCAGAGGAAGGCAAACGTGATGTTGAACTTCAAGTGCATTGTATTTTTCCCTGTTCAAATGTACCTTTGATTATGTGGCCTGGTGATTTTTGGTACAATATAATATAGGACAAGCTTGGTATAAGCAGAATTTTTTTACTGTGATACTCTTTCTCCAGAAGCTTTCCATGCCTGAGATTTCAAAGTAAGCTTTCTTTCTAAAGGCCTAGATGACACTCTTATTTCACTTCCTCCAGTATTTATTTTCTGATGCTCGGGACTCAATCCTATGTATAGCAGATATGGCAGATGAATTAACTGCAAGGAGATTTCACCAAGGTTTTAGCATGCAGCTATTTTGGAATCAGATGAAGGGTGCATATTCTCATAGTTACAAAGGCCTGAGTGTACACATTGAGAGAGAGAGAGAGACAAGCATCTGTGATGGTCTTTGTTTCTCATAAACTCCTTAGAGGACTGGAATTTCAGTCACTGTGGGCTCATCTACACGTTGCCCTACAGCAACATTGTTACTGCGCTGTGCTTTATTAAATGTGCCCAAGAAGAATGGTCAACCAACTACAAAGATGTTGCTTGAAAAAATGTAGAATATTTTTTGTAGCTGGTTTCTGTCAAGCTTTAATTTGAATGTCTGAATGCCACATATCAGGTGATGTATCTTTTGCTGGATCCTCCAGTGTACTGTGACCTCACTAAGTATCTATCTGCCTCACTAAGTATCTATCTGGAACAGCAGCCTGGGCTGTGAACACAGTATTTGGTTGTCAAACACTCCTTTCAGGTCCTGGGGGATTCCCTTGTCCCTCAACCTCTCCCATCACACAGGATTTCTAGGATTGGGACTGTGCTATACAGAAAGAAGGTATCATTGTGTCCAATACATGTAAGGTTGATCGGTTGATCTGTGGCCCACATCTTAACTACTGGGTTTAGGATTTTTACAGGCAGTGAGATTTCATTGACCTTGTTGCGTGTATTCTGTTTAACACAGGTATTAGAAAAGATTTAGTCTGAAAGAGTTCTGTATACAATTAAGAATATTCCATTAGGTATGACTTATTAACATTGTTACAGAGATCTTTCTGAGATCTCATGCTACAGCTCACTACCTTGAGTTTACAGTAAATAAGGAAATGTTTGACATGAAGTTGTCAATTCAGTGTGCAATTTCAAAATCCAACAAAATAAACACTTTCGATGTAAGATGCTGAAAGGCTACTAATTCAAAATGATTCAATGCAAATCAGATCAAATAATACTTAAACATATTCTGCAGATAAACTCTGATTGATATGCATAATATGAATATAGACATATGCTTGTGCCATTCAAATAGTCCATATGCCTACAGTTGGGTAAAATGTATATTAATTTGGGGCTAAAATGAAAAATTGGGGGAAAAATGTAAGGTTTTTAATACTCTCCACTTGAGAAAGAGATAAATGTCATAGGATCAAGCAGAAACACTTTGCAGTGGAAGCAAAAGCTCTTTCATACAAAGCTGTGCAGTAATCTCCTTTTCTTTTTAAATTGTAATTTATGAGGAAACCTATAGCAGATTATAAACTGTAAAAGCAACGAGCCAGCTCAGAGTGACTAATAAATATTTGTTTCAAAAGCTCTTGCATCGAAGGATAATGTAGTGTATTTTGTCATAAGCCTTAGTGACATTATGCGTACAAATTTAGTGAACATTAAGAAGTTAACCCCAGAAAATATTTATTTTTTAAGGGTTTAATCCAAGCTTGGTCTATTTTTGTGGTTTTCATGTCCTGGCTTGTGACTTGTTTATATTTAGTTGCAGGGAATAATAAACATCCATCTGGTGGTCCCCTCAGTATTAATTTTGTTGCTGTTACGAATATCTTAATTCTAACAGAAAAGCAGGAAATCCCAGGAAATTATTTTGGAGCCTATTTTTATTTCAGATTCACTTTTTTACTAGAATCATACTGTCCTTAGCATGTATGCAGTTAGTTAAATCAATCAAAACTTTTGGCTTACAAGGTGGCAAACAGAAAAACACATTGTGTGGGATTTAGTTTGTCGTACTGGAAACATACTTTAGTAATCATATATAATATTCTGAGCAAGCTGATTTATAAAAAATTCAGATCAGCACATTCAGAGGTTAGAAAATTGGGGATTTCCATTTATGCATCTTTTGGAAGGCTATATTTTGTTAAATATAGGTGAGTTAAGGTTATTTGTTCAGGAATCAACAAACTTAAATAGAATTTATTGTTTTAGCATTTTTAATATTTTTTAATGAACGATATGGATTGATTCCTAGTAAATCATAGCAAACGTATAAATCAAGAATATGGTGGGGCAGGCCAAAGCCAAATGTGTTTTAAATACACAGAAGGTGAAATATGTGTAAAATATTGATTTCTGGATAGCTGTATAAGTTAATATTCACCGTTTCATTTTTGTGCATAGGTTTTAAGGTGATTTTAAAAAAAAATTTTGTCTAATTATTCTGACAGCATAAAGGGATATCAGAACATTAATATCTGTGTAAAGTCAATTCAAACAGTGCTAGCTTCTTCACCTTTGAAATTAATGGCAAGACAAAGGTTTCATCTCTACCTAGAAAAACAGTATTTAAGACAACATAGCCTTTCCCTAAGTAATATAACTATAAGCTTGTCCCATTCCCATAAACATTTTCCCTTTAATCTTTTGCTCTTTTTAAATTCCTAAAATTGAAAGTTCAATCAAGGTTTTAATTTTTTTTTTTTCAACCATCAACATTTCCTGAAATTCTAAGGACAATTGTACATTTTCATTTAATCCTCTTTGTCACAGGTGCTATAATATTGTCAAGTTCTGCATAACCTTCTAAGCTCTGAAAGCCACTTTTGGTTCATTTTTTACCTTGTTTTCAGGTTAATTAAATTACACTGCCAAAGAAACCTGAAATGTAATTCTTAGCAAATTGAGTTCTTGGGTTATTCTCAAAAAGATTAAATTACAGTTCTATTAGTTTGATTAAATAATCCTCAAAATGTAATAATAATGATTCAACAATAATGGAAAAGTGTATTTTAAAAGTTTGTTTTTACTTTTAATATTTGTGTCTGAATAATTACTAAAGTTAAAATGAAAAGCTATCTTAAAAATAAATACAAAAAGTCAGTAAATAGCTTAACAAATGAACAGAACAGGTATATAGATTTCCATAAGAACAGAAAAAATGCCACAGTAGCTGAGATCATAGATCCTTCTAACTCAGTATTCTGTATATCTCAGTAGTACTAAGCAGATGCTGAGGAGAAGTCTATTTACTATCAGGGAAGTAGTGATGACTCCTACCCTGGGGGTCTTTAAGAGGAGGCTTGATGTCTACCTGGCTGGGGTCATTTGAGCCCAGTTTTCTCTCCTGCCCAGGGCAGGGGGTCAGACTTGATAATCTACAAGGTCCCTTCTGACCCTACTTCTATGAATCTATGTAGGGCCTATCCAGATAATTCCTTCCCCTGCCTCTCTCTCCTTGCAATTTCTAGCATTTATAGTTTCATATTTGGTAGGGTTGGAAGGGACCTGAGCAGATCATCAAGTCCGACCCCCTGCCATGGCAGGAAAGAGTACTGGGGTCAAACGACCCCGGCAAGGTGTTCATCTAGCCTCCTCTTAAAGAACTCCAGGGTTGGAGCCAGCACCACTTCTCTTGGAAGTTGGTTCCAGATCCTAGCTGCCCTGACTGTGAAGTAGTGCCTCCTGATATCTAGCCTGAATCTACCCTCTGCCAGCTTGTGACTGTTATTTCTAGTCACTCCTGGTAGTGCTTGGGGGAACAGGGACTCCCCCAATGCCTGTTGGTCCTCTCTGACTCGTTTGTAAATGGCCACTAGATCCCCCCTCAGCCTTCTCTTGTGGAGGCTGAACAGGTTCAGGTCCCTTAGCCTCTCGTTGTAGGGCCTGCCCTGCTGCCCCCTGATCATGTGAGCGGCCCTCCTCTGGATCCTCTCCATGTTGTCCACATCCCTCCTGAAGTGCGGTGCCCAGAACTGGACGCAGTACTCCAACAGCGGCCTGACCAGTGTTGCATAGAGGGGGAGGATCACCTCCTTGGACCTGCTTGAGATGCATCTGTGGATACATGACAAGGTGTGGTTGGCCTTCCTGACTGCGTCCCCACACTGTCGGCCCATGTTCATTTTGGCATCAATGATGACTCCAAGATCCTTTTCTGCCTCTGCACTGACGAGAAGGGAGTTCCCCAGCCTGTAGGTATGCTGCTGGTTCTTCTTCCCCAGGTACAGTACCTTGCACTTGTCAGTGTTGAAACCCATCCTGTTCTCATCTGCCCACCCCTGTAACCTGTCTAGGTCCGATTGCAGCCTATTCCTCCCTTCTAGTGTGCCCACTTCCCCCCACATCTTAGTGTCATCTACGAATTTGAATAGGGTGCTTTTTACCCCCTCGTCCAAGCCGCTGATGAAGGTGTTGAACGGTGCAGGCCCGAGGACCGAGCTCTGGGGGACCCCACTGCCCACATCCCTCCAGGTCGAATTGGAGCCGTCCACCACCACTCTCTGGGTGTGGCCCTCCAGCCAGTTAGTGCCCCATTTGACTGTGTAGGTGTCGATGCCACAGTCCCCTAGTTTTTTTAATGAGAATGGGGTGAGAGACATTGTCAAAGGCCTTGCTAAAGTCCAGAAACACTATGTCCACCGCTACACCTGCATCTAAGGATTTTGTGACCTGGTCATAGAATGCCACCAGGTTGGTCTGACAGGACCTGCCTCTGATGAACCCATGTTGGTTGCCCCTAAAGATAATCTCCCCTGCTGGCCCCTCGCAGACAAGCGCCAGGATAATTCTCTCAAAAAACTTACCCAGGATAGAGGTAAGACTAACTGGCCTTTAGTTTCCTGGGTCCTCCTTCCTCTCTTTTTTGAAAATGGGAACCACATTGGCCCTTTTCCCGTCCTCTGGTACCACACGAGAGCACCATGAGTGCTCGTAAAGCCGTGGCAGGGGGCCTGCAATGATCTCTGCTAATTCCCTCAGCACTCTGAGGTGGAGGTCATCAGGACCAGCTGATTTAAATACATCCAGTCCCTCCAGAAGTTCCCTGACTAGATCCTCACTGACCCTAGGCCTGGGTGCTCCTCCCCTGGGGCCTACAGGGGTCTCAGTGGGGAGGGGTGACCCAGTCCCTGCTCAGAAAAATGGAGGCAAAGAAATTGTTAAGTAGGTTAGTTTTGTCATCTGGTATGATGACCAGATTTCCTGGCGTGCCTTACAGAGGCTCCACATTACCTGGTACCTTCTTTTTACCCCCTATGTATTTAAAAAAGGACTTCTTCTTGTCCTTGATCCGGGTAGCTAGTCCCAGTTCCATTTAGAGGCCTAGGAGTCATAAACTGGAGCTTGCACCAGTAACTATAAAGTTTAATACCCAGTGCTGGACCAGTCCTGTTTGGATTTGTCTAAGCCTCTTTCAAACCTGATTTAATTGTCAGCCTCTACAGTGTCTTGTAGTAGTAAGTTCCACTTCCTTTTGTGCCAAAGCTGAGACTTAAAAGATGAGCGTGAATAGTCTGAATAGTTGTTATGGGCCTCATCAGCATTGGTGAGCAAACAGATATTTGACTATGCATATAGGGTTTAGCAAATAAAAATCTTTGTGCAGTTGCATTCCTTAGTAATTGTATATTATCTTGTATGTTTCTGCTCATAGATTTTGAGGCCAGAAAAAAATCATATGATAATCAGATCTCAGCTCCTGCATAGCACAGGCCCTATGTAAGAGATGGGTCACTCCCATCTCTCTTGGTCTTTCTGATCATTCCCTGCCAAAAGTGTTTTGAGAAGCCTCAGTGGGTTGGCACAGGGTCATCCACGTAGCTCTTAATTAGGGCTATATCATGTGCCTCACAACTGGTGAGGTTGTATAAAGCTGCAGAGTTAAAAATTATAATTATTTTTTTTTTGCATTGAACAGCATCAATTTGAGTTTGTGTTGCTTTCTACTGTTTCCATCCCTTGCATAGGTGAGTCATCTTGTGCAGTAAATAGGCCTTAAATGCCTGGAATTTTTTTGTGTGTACCTTTTTGTTTTGTAGAACAGTTTCTCCCAATTTGAGCTGTTATAGGTGATATAGGAAATTAGAATTAGGTAGACTAGGTGATAATAAAGATGATCTGAGTAAAAACACAGGTGGCTGGATGGAAAGGTAGTTCTATACCTTTTGAGTAGTTGAATACCTTTTGAGTTTATATCTTGGTTGAGTCTTGGGAATGGTCAGAATTGACGTGGTATGCCCCGGTATTATTGCTGTTACGCTAGCACTGGCAGCATAATTCATGACAGCAATAATAAATTTAACAGATCCCATCAACCTTGGCAAAACAAAGGAATACAGGAAAATACTGGAAGACACCTCCAGTGTCCCAGTTATTGTATAATCTCATTCATAAATCTATCAAGTATTAAATTAGTAATACTGTGCCCCCACTTCTTCAGTAGAAAGGCTGCTCTAGAACCACATCCATTTAATTTCCAGTCTAGATCTATTTGGGTAGAAACAGACATCACTAAACTGAAGTGGATCAGCTGTGGTGGGACACGTCCTGCCACAACTGTTCCACATTGGGCAAAATGCACATCACCCTTTGTCCCACATTGAGCAGGGGCCTGATGCAGGACAAAGGGTGACGTGCTCTCCTTGCCAGCAGGTTCCCCTCTTTCCTCACTGCCCTGCATCCCCTTCCCGATACCTGTGCTGACCCTTCCCTCTGGGTGAAGCACAGCTTGTCACAGGTCCAGACAAGAAGGCATCAGGCAGACCGGGAGCCAGGGAATTCCTGGCACTTCACGCTGACTCCATGCCACACTGCACCTCATGGGGCTTCCTGCTCAAGAAGACATGCCGGTGAGATTCCTGGGGTGTTTCTCTGTAAGTAGGGAAACCCCAGCTTTTCCTGCCTATTGAGACTTGCCCCAAGATTCCCTGGGCAGGAGCCTGATCCTGCCTGGGAATTCCCAAGTTGTGCAGGATTGGGTTCATCAAGCCTCTAGAACACCAGACACCCATAAACAGGCATCTGCCACAATAAAATAGCAGTCTATAACATCGTTCCAGGGCCGGCCCATCCTGTCCTGTGAAACCTGCAGCCACATGGGGTCCTGCAGCCAATGAGCCATGCCCCACTTGCCCCCTGCTGCCTGCGCCATGTTTAAAGGGCTCAATGCAGGCAGGGACCCCCTTCCTGGCCGAGCGGGGGAGGAGTTCCCAGCTTCGCCTTAGCCCCAGCCCTGGAGAGGGAACCCAGGCATCCCCAGCATGTGCTGTCCCCACCCCATGCCCCCTGCAGCACAGCCTATGTGCACGCAGCCTGGCCCCGACTATTTTATTTCAGGGAGTTTATACCACAATTAACCGCAATTTTGATTTTTTGATGGATCAAGGGGCCCCAAAACTATATCTTGCGGGGGGGGGCAGGTCAAAATTGTGGACCGGCCCTGCATCTTTGTTAGGGTCACAAATGTTGGGCATTTGTGGCACAACAAAGGATATGGAGATCTGTTTGCTTCATCTTTGTGCTGCCATAAGAATCTTTGATGGCACAAAGGCAAGGAAAGGTGACATCTGTTTCTGTCTTTTTTGGCCAGTTTATATCAGTTTGTTTTGTGCTAAATTTTGTCTTTCACGTACCAAAACTTTTCTGCATCTCTTTCACAATTCATCTTTTTTTAACAGGATGACAAGAATTATATGTAAATTATATGTATGTATGTTCTGGATGGGATCACCGTACTTTATAAAATGGCATTTATACTGCCCTTCTTCCCCTTAAAATGCCTTTCCTTGATAGGATGTAATTTATAACTACTCATTATTTCCTGTTCTTTAATCAGTTTCAGTCCAGATTCATGTTCTTTCCATTTATACTTGAATTAGTGTTTCATTTAATATTTAGTGATGTACTTTTTCAAATATTTAGCTACAAAACAGTTGCACAAAAAATAAATGGAATAACTTGTCAGATTCCTCTGTCTGTCTGTCTGTTGCTACAAAATGTTACAGCTTTTAATCAAGGTTTGGATGAAGATATATTTTATCTGAATGAATTTACCCAATTTATTTAGGATATTTTAGGATTAGGATTATTCTATAGACAAGCAACAGAAGGTTTTCAGAAAGGGAGAGTGGAAGGAAGAGATTAGAATTTGTTCTAAAACCTAGTGCATGAAATTTACAGGATGAATATAAACTCTGTACATACTGAGTGAAAACAGAGATATGTCATCATAATCAGGGAGACATTTGCAGACCATTCTCAATGTCCAAATTGATCTAAAAAAATTCCTACAGCCTATAGCACAACATATCAAAATGTAAACACTACGCATACCTCCTCTAGAATTTTTTTTTGGTAGAACCACTTTCTTTTATATAGCTCTCAATATAACAAAAACTGCTACACCAGTTTTTTCAGAGAAGTAAAATGAATTTCATAGACATCAGGGCTGGAAGGGACCTCGGAAGATCATCGAGTCCAGCCCCCCGCCCAAAGGGCAGGAAGTCAGCTGGGGTTATAGGATCCCAGCAAGATAAGCATCCAGTTTCATCTTGAAGGTGTTCAATGAAGGCGCTTGAACCACCTCCGGTGGCAGGCTGTTCCAGACCTTGGGGGCTCGGACAGTAAAGAAATTCTTCCTTATGTCCAGCCTGAAATGATCTTGAAGTAGTTTGTGACCATTCGACCTCATCATCCCTTGGGGCGCTCTGGTGAACAAACGTTCCCCCAGATGCTGGTGGTCACCCCTGATAAACTTGTAGGTGGCCATCAGATCACCCCTGAGCCTGCGCTTTTTCAGGCTAAAGAGCCCCAGGGCTCTCAGCCTGTCATCGTAGGGTCTGCTTCCCTGACCTCTGATCATGCGCGTGGCTCTTCTCTGGACTCTCTCAAGCTTCTCCACATCCTTTTTGAATTGTGGAGCCCAAAACTGGACACAGTACTCCAGCTGCGGCCTCACTAAGGCCGAGTACAGGGGGAGAATGACGTCCCGGGATTTGCTTGAGAAGCATCTATGGATGAAAGCCAGCGTTTTGGTCACTTTACTAGCTGC
>NW_005842189.1:1083578-1087814 GCF_000455745.1 Alligator sinensis
TTGCTGACCGACTTGCCAGCTTTTTGGCGGATGGTGAAGGTGATCAGCTCGTGGTCGCTGTCACCCAGCTTCCCATCGATCACTAGGTCGCCGACTAGGTCATCCCCAGTAGCCAGTACCAGGTCGAGCAGCGCTTTGCCTCTCGTTGGCCCATAGACTTCTTGAGTCATATGTTAATATATGTTGGGTGCACACATATACAAGGAAGGACAGTTATTGACAGAGTCACTTTTACAAGTAGCAAAGTCTAACATTACAGGAATAAAAAATAACTATGCCTATGTTGTTCCCTTAACCTCACAAAGTAATTTGTTTGTGCTGGAAGTGTGTCACCCATCTCTCTCTCTCTTTCTATTTTCCCACCAAGCTTTTGAAAAACTCTATTCAAATAGGGCTACATGATTACAACCTAAAAACCAGATGCATTTACAATGAGCTCTGGACCATCTCTCCAAACATCTGTTTAGATTAACCCCGAAAACATTTATAAAGACTTGTGACAAAACTCAAAACAGCATGGGAAACTGTTATAATATAAAAGATAAATTTGGCTCAAACTTTAGAAACAGAAGATAGAAAAAAGCTTAGAAGTGCAAGAGCTAAGAAACCAGATGAGCCATCTTTTTTTCTGTTGGGTCAGTACCAAGTTCTTATATGTAGAAGGATTCTAGACTTCAGTGATCTACTTTGCAGAGCATCCTAGATCATAAATATTCAATGTTAACTCATTCAGCAAGGGTCATGTGACTGTCTTTATATGCCAGATGTGAGGTAGTTTTCTACACCAGCTGGACTTGTAGCAAAAATTGGTGATAGGAAACTACTGTAAAAGATGCAGGAAAGCCATGTGAATCAGTATTGTCTGGCCCTAGCTAGAGTGTTCAAAATTACCTGGGTCTTGTTCTGCTGAATGGGTCATCAGCAGGGATCCTGGTTTTCTCTGATTAAAAATTGCACATTCTTTGATTGAAAACCCAAAATCCGTGATAAAAATTAAAGGCACCCCACAGCTCCCACAGCGTTGCTGGTGCCTTGCACTCCCCCCCACCCCCCCAGTCTCAACAGCCCTCCTGATGCCCCTCGCAACAGTCCCCTGGACCCACAGACACGCAGGCACAGACAGGCAAATACAGACCCTGTCACCCACCCCAGCAGGTAGGTGTGTGTGGGGGGGGGGAAGAGGCGGGGCAAGGCAGAGGAAAGGGAAAGTGCTGGGGGGGGTGTTGATCAGGGCGGGAGGAGTGTGCCTCTGTGCCCACTCCCAGGAGCAGGGCCAGGGGGTGAAGGCAGGGCTGCCACGCTGTGGGCCACACAAGTGCCGGCCAGTTTGATGGGGGATTCACACACGGAGGCTGCCACTGCAACTCTGCCATTGCACCCTGTGCTACCATCCCATGGCCACCTGCACGGCTTTGTGGGCAAGTGGCACAGGGCATGGTAGCGGCAGTGCACCTGCGGCAGTGCACCGCAACCACCATGTGTGGGCCACATACGTGCTGCCCAGCTAGGGGGTGGAACGGGGGGCTTGCATGCAACAGCATGCCCCACAACCAGCTGCATGGCTCTGCGGTGGTGCGGGTTGTTGTCAGCTGCATGTAGACTGGGGGTGTTTTGTGGGCAAGCGCTGCCACCGCGGAGCCATACCCTTTGCCCCTGGATCCTAGAGGTAAGTGGAGCTTGGGGGCAAAGTCAGCTATAGATATATCCTCTGATTCAGGCACTTACCTCACAGTTCTACCACTTCCTGAATGAGCATCTGAACGAAGAATAAGCAAATCCCAGTTTACTGAAGTAGAGCCTTGCTATGATGTTGTTCCAAAGGCTCCAGACCTTTCATGATTAGAAAGACCTGGAAGAATGGGCTCGTTTGGAAAAAGACAAGAAAACCCAACCGTACCCTGAACAGTAGCACAGGACACAACTTCCCCAAGACACATCAGATAGCTGTATATACACATGAAAAAGAAAGGATTCAAAATGAAACTTAAATCTGTTGTTTCTTTCCAGGGATTAGACAGTACCTTAGCCCTTTACCAGAGATGAACCAAAAACTAAAGTGCCTAGTGTCATAAAGCCCTATAAAACTTTAACAAAACTGCCCTATAACCTTCTAAAAATGATCATAGGATCATAGGAAAGTAAGGCAGGAAGGGACCTCACAAGGTCATGTGGTCATAAATATATTTGATCTATATCAGCTCTAATAAGCTGCCAGACAAATACTGGGAGAAGTTTTCTGCGAAAAGAGGGAAATTAGATATGTGTGTGGCTGGCTATTAAATGGCAAGAAGTGAGCCAGTTTTGAATACTGCCTCTTCTAATTTTAGCATGAAATACTTGGTAGCACAAGGGAGGTCCCTTGGTAACACAAGTTTTAAAGGGTATTGTTTGTAAAAATCTTCTTGAAGCCTGGCAGCCAAAAAGGAGTACATGGTGCTGCTTGAAATAGCATACACCACTTCACAGGAGAACTAGAAAACAGTAATTGTGATCACTGTCCTCTTTAAAACATGGACTATTTTGGAGTTATTATATTGTTTTTTCCTAGTTGCATTATTTAGTATAAAGGTGTTGGTGTTATTGTTGTTATCATTATTATCATTATTAATAATAATCTCAGTGGTGTGTGTTGACACTGTGGGGCAGAACTGTACTGCTGCCCTGTGTGTCCATGGATGGCAGATAGTGGAATGACCTTGAGGGAAGGTTAGCTGTGAAATAAGCAGGAGTAACACTGGTGAATAAGCAGTCAGGGACCAAGCAGTGGCAGCACCACCAGGCTGTGGTGATGACAGAAGATGGCAATGCTTTCCCTCCTGAAAAGCCACATATATCCTTTCAGGGGTGTACTTGGTAGCTGTGTTGGTCTGAGACAATATACAAGATGCCAACTTTTAGCCAATGTGGATTTTAAACTTAATTGCAGAACAACAAGAAAGATTTTTTTACCTCCCTGCCTGCTATCTGACACCTCCAGGGAAGGAATTCTACCTGATCTACACATCAAAGAGCTACTCAGCACATCTCACAAAGACACACTCATGGACCCAGAGGGACAGCCTTCCATCTTCAGCTCCCTCTGTGCAAAAATGAAGTTTATTTCTTACCTATGGGAACTTTTTACCATCTTGTGCCATCTATACTTTTCCCAGAGCCTAATGAAGGGACTTTGATCCCTAAAGCTTGCAGAAAAGGAGAGTTTTCTTGCGATTTCACAGTTAATCTAATAAGGTATAATTTTGGAACCAAGAGTTCCAGTTGTTTGTACATGTATCCTTTGACAGTGCTGTGACACGGTGAGTACAGGTCATGACTATAATAAACCTGCTCAGCCCCCAGCCATGGATCTACAAGCCTTCAATGGCAGAGCAGGCAGAAGAAGATGTTAGAACCTCAATGGCTGTGAAGGCAGATGAATGCTGCAGTGGAACAAGATCCCCAGTTGTCTTGATCTCCTTGCCATTGGATCACAGTCCTGTTCTGTCAAGTACCATGTGGAAGATGATGTGCGGCAGCTTCTCCATGATAAAAGAAGTTCCATGAAAATAGCTTTTCTATCACATTCCTCAAGTCCTTTGGTGACAAGCTAATGGTGACAGGAGCAGGATTGTGAGGTCTAGAAGCTCCTAGTCATGAACTGGAACAAAGGTGGCAGTTACATGAAGATCATCTAGCACTTGGACGAGAAACTAGTGCAATTTAGCATCTGTAACTGTGATTGAGCAGCCTCTTCAGGATCCGCTCTGCTCACTCAACGTGGGGCGGGGGCTTGAAAAGGTTCCGTACACATAACCTGCCTAATACAGTATTCTGTATTTCTTCCTGACTGGATAATAGGGGTGTACATAGAAAGATTTTTTCGCTGATACCGATGGTCAATTATTAACCAGCCATATCAGCTGATACCAGTCCGTTTGTTGATATGCAGCCCCGCAGCTTGGAGAGCAGTGTTTGGCTGGTAAGTCTGGTGGGGTGGCGAGGAGTGTGGGGGAGGGAAGGATGTGAGGGCGCAGATCAAGGCCCCCCACAATGAGGGAGAGGGAGTGGGGCAGGAATAGGCACTCCCCAGTAGGGGCATGGTGGGGCACAGGAGAGAGCTGTGGGGGGAGGGGGTGGCTCCTGCCACTGCATGCACCCCTGGGGAAGCATAGTGGGCATGTGCCCCCCAGATTTCTGTGCAAGGTGAGGGCAGGCTGCCCACTGCGGGCTTGAGGCTGCATTGGCCTCTTCCTGATG
>NW_005842189.1:1087845-1089656 GCF_000455745.1 Alligator sinensis
GTGGGCTACAGCCACCCCAAAATTTGCCATAGCCCCCCGTAAGTCCCCCTCCCAGCACTGCCGCTGCCCACCCCAAACACAGCCCCAGCCCAGCCCTCTTGCCAGGAAGAGGCTGGCGCAGGCCCTGGCCCTGAGCCTGCAGCAGGAAGCCCATCCTCACCCCACACACAAATCCAGGGGGCATGTGTCCCCCATGCCTCCCCAAGGATGCATGCAGCAGTGGGGAGTCCCTGCCCCCCACACACACACCCTCCAGCTGGCCAGTACCTGCCCTGCCCCAGCTCCACTCCTTCCCTCACTGTGGGGTCCTCAATCTGCCCCCACCATGCCTCTTCCCCCACACAGGTTTACCAGCCAGACACTCTCAAAGCTGTCAGGCTACATTCCTCACCACATGCATACAGCATTTATCGGTGACATGATTGGCTACACCAGCCATAAAAAGCTGATTGTTGATTTTCCTTTTATCGGTGCCAATACAATATGGACCAATATACCGGTGCACCTCTACTGGATAACTTCATCCACTGGGATCACCTTTACTGCAGTTGAAAATAATAGTGAAGACGCACCATCATTTTTGGGACCTGGAACATCAGGACACTCGTGGACAACCCTAATAGTGAACACCAAGAGCGCCTCACTGCAATTATGGCCCGAGAACTCGGGTGACACAGCATTGATGTAGCTGTACTGAGTGAGACCCAGCGAATGGGAGATGGGCAGCTCAAAGAACCTGGAGGCATCTATACTTTCTTCTGGAAAGGTAAACAGGAAGGAGAACACTGACTTCACAGAGTTGGTTTTGCCATTAAGAATGAACTCATAAACCAACTCAATGAGTTCTCTATTGTAATTAGTGAACGCCTCATGAGTCTCCATCTTAAACAGGCAGAGAGCCAATATGCCACTGTCAGAAGCACATACACCTCAACTCTTGACGCTACCAATGAAACCAAGACAGAATTCTACACCAACCTTGACCAAGTCCTTTCTGATGTTCCAGAGGGAGATCGATTTATTCTTTTTGTGATTTCAACACAAGAGTTGGAAAGGACTCTAACCTCTGGAATGGAACCATCAGCAAAGGAGTAGGAAAGGTGAACTCCAGTGGCATCCTACTCTTGACTAAATGCACAGAATATGGACTCACCATCACCAACACCCTGTTTCCCCCAAAAAACAGGCATTATACATCATGGCAACACCCATGATCTTAGTATTGGCACCTGATTGACTGTCATCATCCATGCCTAGGATTGCAAAGATGTCCACATCACCCGAGTTATGCTAGCGGTTGATGATTGCTGGACTGATCACTGACACATCCACTTGGTTATGCCATTCAAACTGATTAAAAAATGATGGCTGCAGTAGAAGTAATGCCAATGAAAGATCCACAAAGGACTCAAGAACCCCAAGCACATGAGACCTCTTCCAACAATGCCTCAGTGAAAAACCAGTGAACTCTAAACAACAACAATGGGAGAACGTCAACAGCATGGGGGGAGCCCTCAAGGCCATGGTCATCAGTACCTGTGAAGAGAGACTTGGATTCTGTACCAGGAAACATCAAGACTGGTTTGATGAAAATGAATGGGAGATCCAAGAGTTGATTGATTGCAAGTGCAAGGGCTTTTGTGTTTGGCAAAATGACACCAACTCCAAGGAAAAGGAACTTCGACAAGCCAAGGCAGGGATCTAAAGGAGGAAGAACAATGGAGGAAGAACATAGTTTCATAGTAGCTAGGGTCAGGAGGGACCTGAACAGATCATCTAGCCTGACCCCCTGCCACAGGCAGGGATGAATG
>NW_005842189.1:1090126-1091091 GCF_000455745.1 Alligator sinensis
GCATCTTTGGATGCATGACAAGGTATGGCTGGCCTTGCTGGCTGCGGTCTGGCATTGGCGGCTCATGTTTGTCTTGGAGTCAATAATGACTCCAAGATCCCTATTCACCTCTATGTTTTCAAGAGGGGAACTCCCCAGCCTGTATGTATGCTGTGGATCCCTTCTCCCAAGGTGCAGCACCCTGCATTTTTCTACATTAAACCCCGTCCTATTCTCATCTGCCCACTTTTGTAGTCTGTCTAAATCTAGTTGCAGCCTCTCTCTCCCTTCAAGTGTGTCCACCTCTCCCCACATCTTAGTGTCATCAGCAAACTTGGACAGCGTGCTTTCCACCCCCTCATCCAAGTCGCTGATGAAGATGTTAAACAATATGAAGAACAAATGGTAGGAAGAAAAGATTGAGATTAAAGATCTCACTGACATCCACAGTATGCGCAGTTTCTTCGGTGCCACCATGTCATGTATGGTCCAAGCACTCAGGGACCAACCCCCTTGAGACTTAAGGATGGGAGAAGACTTGATCAAGCAAAGAGAAGCCATCAGTGCCCATTAGAAGGAGCATTTTGAAGACCTTCTCAATCAAGACTGCTGTTGACAAGAGTGTTCTCAACTCCATCCCACAGTACTGAGTTAGAGATGATCTAAGAATCCCTCCAACCATTGACAATGTGAGGAAAGTCATCAAGCAGATAAAGAACAACAAGACATGTGGAGTGGATGGAATCCCCACACAAATCTTCAAGCAGGGGGGAGAGGAGCTCACATCACAGCTTCATGCCTTCCTCTTAAGGATCTGGAATGTAGAATGATGAAGACGTCTCCGATGGCCATGATTGTTACAGTCTTCAAGAAAGGAGACAAGTCCAACTATAGCAGGGGTGTCCAACCTTTTTGAATGTGGGGCCGGATCACGAACTTTTTATCACCCAGTGGGCCAGCGAGCCATATTCAAAGACCTCACAGGA
>NW_005842189.1:1091344-1091722 GCF_000455745.1 Alligator sinensis
CAAAGCAACAAAATATGGGCATTTTTGAGAATAATCTTCAAGAAGATTTACTTTTATTGAATTAATAACTTGTTAGTAACACATCTTTAACAAGTAGTAAGAAGTTGATCCCCCAATCCCGCACAAAGAGAAACAGAAGCAAACACAATCCAAACACTGGACAGTATTTTTACAAAGATTTTTTGCCTGCTCCAAATTTACATTGGAGCCCAGATCATTCATGCTCTATTCTTGAGCATATTGTTCAGTCTTCAAGGCGCATACAACACAGCTGCAGGGGGGCTCAGCCACAGCTTTCCCTCCCAGGTGCAGCCTGGCCAGCCCATCCTGTCCCCTATCAAGCAGTGGCTTTCCCACATGCTGCTGCACTTTCCCCCT
>NW_005842189.1:1092569-1108298 GCF_000455745.1 Alligator sinensis
ACGCACCGCATCGGCAACATCAAGCTGTTGCGGTGCATGTGGGAACCTTGTCCCTTCCCCAGCCCTTCAGCAGCCGTTAGGAAGCTGCTGAGGGTCTGGGGGAGGGACAAGGGGTGGGAACGAAAGTAAAGCATGTTTACTTTCATTTCCCATTGCAGCACTGCGGGCCACAGAAAATGCCTTGGTGGGCCACATGGCAGCCCGCGGGCCATATGTTGGACAAGCCTGAACTATAGAAACTACAGAGGGAGCGCCTTGCTGTCCACCACAGGAAAGATCATCACGAGAACCCTCCTGAACCATCTCCTTCCACTTGCTGAAGAGCTCCTCCCAGAATCTCAGTGTGGGTTTAGGGCATCAAGAGGCACAACAGACATGATCTTAACAGCTTTGCAGCTGCAAGAGAAATCCAGGAACAACATCCAAGATCAAGTCCTTGGATGCGGGTGTTGAGGTAGATGTCATGTACCTGAACTTGAAGAAGGCCTTTGACAGTGTTTCTCACCCCATGCTCATAAAAAAAAAAAAACTAGGCAGCTGTGGCATTGATGCCTACACAGTCAGATGGGTAGCAAGTAGGCTCGATGATCGCCCCCAGAGAGTGGTGGTGGACGGGTTGTTTTTGACCTGGAGGAACTTGGGCAGTAGAGTCCCTTAGGGCTCTGTCCTCAGGCCTGTACTATTCAACATCTTTATCAGTGACTTCAAGGTGGGTGTGGAAAGCACACTGTCCAAATTTGCTGATGACACAAAGATGTGGGGAGAAGTGGGTACACTGGATGGGAGGGGCAGAATGAAGATAGATCTAGACAGGTTACAGAGGTGGGCGGATGAGAATAGAATGGAATTCAATGCAGACAAGTGCAAAGTGCTGCATCTAGGGAGAAGGATCCTGCAGTATACCTATAGGCTGGGGAACACCCTTCTCAACAACACAGTGGTTGAAAGGGATCTTGGAGTCATTGTTGACTCCAGGATGGACATGATCCACTTCCTTGCATTGGCGGTTAGTAAGGCTAACCGCACCTTGTCATGCATCTACAGATGTATCACAAACAGGTCCAGGGAGGTGATCCTTCCCCTCTATTCGGCATTGGTCAGGCCACAGTTCTCAGTGCCATACTTCAAGAGGAATGTGGCTAACCTTGAGAGGTTCCAGAGGAGGGCCACTTGTATGGTCAGGGGGCAGTAGGCCAGGCCCTACAAAGATAGACTAAAGGGCCTGAATCTATTCAGTCTCCACAAGAGAAGACTGAGAAGGGATGTGGTGGCCGTCTATAAACTCACCAGGTGGACCAGCAGAAAATAGGTAAGGCTCTGTTCCCCCAGGCACCATTTGGGATAGCAAGGAATAATGGCCACAGATTGATTGAGCGTAGGTTCAGGCTTGATATCAGGAGGCATTACTTTACGGTTAGGGCTGTCAGGCTCTGGAATGGGCTCCCAAGGGAGGTTGTGCTCTCACCTACCTTGGGGGTCTTCAAGAGGAGGTTGGATAGATATCTGGCTGGGGTATTATGATCCCAGCACTTGTTTCTGCCCAGGGCAGGGGTTCAGACTTGATTATCTGTTCAGGTTCCTTCCGACCCTAGAAACTATGAAACATAAGCCTCGCTACGTGGAATTTTTTCACCTCACAAAACTTTTGACTCTATCAGCCGAGAAGTGTTGTGGAGGCTTCCTTCTGAAGCCCACCAAAATTTGTTACCATTCTGTGCGTGCTCCATGACAGTATGGGAGCAGTGGTTCTCAGTAATGGATCTATCACAGAACCCTTTGAGGTTAAAATAGGAGTTAAGCAAGGCTACATCATCGCTCCAACACTCTTCTCAATATTGCTTGTTGTGGTGCTACATCTGACCACCAATAAGCTTCCAACCAGAATGGAGCTAAACTAGAGTTCGTAGTTCATAGAGTTCATAGACATTAGGGCTGGAAGGGACCTCGGAGATCATCAAGTCCAGCCCCCTAACCCAGGGGCAGGAAGTCAGCTAGAGCCAAAGGATCCTAGCAAGATAAGCATCCAAGCACTTCTTGAATGAGTCCAGAGTAGGTGCCTGCACCACTTCTGGAGGGAGTCTCTACCAGGGCTTGGGGGCTCGGACAGTAAAAAAATTTTTTCTTATGTCCATCCTAAAACGGTCTTGGATGAGTTTATGACCATTTGCCCTTGTTTTTCCTCAGACATTCTCCCAGGTGTTGATGTACACCTTGTATGTACTTATAAGCAGTCACCAGGTCACCCCTAAGCTTGTGTTTTTCTGGGCTGAAAAGTCCCGTGGCTCTTAACCTCTCTTCATAAGGCCTATTCTTTTGCCCTCAGATCATGTGTGTGGCTCTCCTCTGGCCTCTCTCAATCCTTTCAACATCCTTCTTGAATTGTTTAGCCCAGAACTGGATGCAGTACTCCAGCTGTGGCCTCACCAAGGCTGAGTACAGCAGGAGGATGACATCCTGAGATTTGCTTAAGAAGCATCTGTGGATGCAAGCCACAATTTTGTTTGCTTTACCAGCTGCGACATCGCACTGGTGGCTCATGTTCATCTTGTGGTCAATCATGACCGCCAAGTCTCTTTCAGCAGTGGTGCTAGCAAGTGTACCACTGCCTGGCCTATAAGTATGCCACGGGGTTTTTTTGCCAAGGTGCAGTACCTTACATTTATCGGTATTGAACGTCATCAGGTTTGTATCCGTCCACTTACTAAGTTTATCCAAGTCAGCCTGGATCACTAGCCTGTCCTCAGGTGTGGACGCTATGCCCCAAAGTTTGTTGTCATCGGCAAACTTAGCCAGTGCGCTTCTGACACCAATGTCCACATCATTGATAAAGATGTTAAAGAGAACCGGTCTAAAGACAGAGCCTTGGGGGACGCCACTGGTCACAGAGCGCCATAAGGATTCGCCACCATCACTACTCTTTGAGGAGTCAGCCCACATGGGGGAGTAGGGAGATGGGCTCGGAAATATCTAGGAGGGCAGGAATTTCAGATCTTGGCTCTCATGATGGGGAAAGGGAGTGGAGTTAAAATTTTCTAAAAAGGCAAGATCTATCGAGTGTGGGGAGGCAGGAAGAGAGGTTCAGGCACCTCCATGTGGGGAGGCCCCTTCCACACACATGAAAAAGGAAATAGTAGCCCTTACATAGATCCTTTCATCCACTTTGTCTAAGCTTCAATCCCTTTCTCCTCCCCTACTACTCATGGTCCTGCTAGTGTTCATAATCCCCCCTGCAGCTACTCCAGTCTATCTCCCCAATTCTCTCCTATTAATTATTTCTTTAATTTAGGACTACCAAATGAATGGTAAGCTGTTTAACCTCAGCTGACTCCAAGCCAAAACCAAGACCACCTTAACCTCGGTCATTGAGTTCCAGTACGCTGATGATGCTGTAGCGTACTGATGATGCTGTAGTGTGCGCTCACTCAGAAGCAGATATTCATGCAATCGTCAACATCTCTATCAAGGCATACAAGAAAATGGGACTGATGCTTAACATTCAAAAGACTAAAGTCTTTCAACAAGCTCCTAATGAACAGTTCCCAGCTCTGGTAATCCAGATCCATGGTGAGACTCTGAAGAACTGGGGTGTTATGACCCCACACTTGTTCCTGCCCAGGGCAGGGGGTTGGACCTGATGTTCTGTTTAGGTCCCTTCCAACCCTAAGCACTATGAAACTATGAACGTTGAGTATATCCCATACCTCAGAAGCTCTCTCTCACAGAAGGCTGACATAAAAGAATAGGCCTCCTGCGAGAGATCAAATGTGCAATTGCAGTCTTTGAACGCCTGAAGAAACAGATGTTTGAAAAAGTGACATCAGATTTGAAACCAAGTTCATGGTTTATCAAGCAGTCATGATCCCCACCTTGCTGTATGGGGCTGAGTCATGGATAACATACAGAAGGCATCTAAAGTTGCTGGAGAAGTACCATTAGTGTTGCCTGTGGAAGATCCTCTGATCCAGTGGAAAGACAGATGCACTAATGTTACTGTTCTCCTGCAAGCAAACACCACGATATGATGATCATCCAGCGTCCTCTTTGTTGGGCTGGCCACATCATCCAGATGTCAGACTCCAGACTCCCAAAGCAAGTTTTATTCTCCCAGATCAGCCAAGGTGTATACTCAAGAGGAGGGCAGAGATAACACTTCAGGGATTTCCTCAATCCAACTTAAAAAATTGCAACATCGATGTTAATTTGTGGGAAGCTATCACCCAGGACCACCCCAAATGGAGGAAGAGCCTGCTGCAGGGATCTCAGTACTTTGAAACCTAATGACAACAACAGATGATGGAAGAGCAGGAGCAGAAGATTCGGGTTGCAAATCAAATCAAGAATCGAGCGCCACCCACCACACACAAACATCTGTCTGAGCTGCAGTAGACTGTGTTGATCCCAGATAGGCCTCATCAGCCATCTTCAGACACAGATAAAACAAGCATGGAAGACAAACATCTTCGACTGCAAGGGATTGCCAAAGTATGTTAACACTTTGCAAATAAGTGTCATGTGATTCCCAAAGCAGGAACAATTAGTAGTTTTAGTGTCACTTAAACTAGTTGTACAGTAGTTTTATTGACAAGTTGCAAGTTGCCCTGTAAGTAAAGAGAGAATTTACATTCTGAGGGAGATCTGCCAGGCTTTATGCCTCCTTTACTTTGGTTAAGCAAGCATAATTTAAAATTGATTGGACCGATTGTGATTGAGGCTATAAACTTTCAAGACAGATAGAGGAGTTAAAATATATCTGTTTTTATATCTGAATAGATTATTAACTAATGAAATAAAAGGTGAAGTTCTTTCTCTTGTGTACTTAAACTTTTCCAAGCACCTTTTGAAGTGGGGGAGAGAGCCTAATTCTTCACAGTGGCTGTGTCTGTACTTTCATTCCAGACAGAGAAATTAGCTGCTAGGTTTTCAATATTTACTTTTATTTGTAATTATCAATTTTGTTGTATATTAACCCCTCTATTGTACAAGCAGAGCCCTTGTGTGTGTACCATGCTACATTCATGTTGGATGTGAAAATTGGAGTACTGTATCCACAGCCTAAATACTCTTTTTCTCCCTTCCCACATGTATGTTCACTAATTCCTGTACTGTAATTCTAGTGTTCTACTTTACTTGTTGCCCCCTCAACCATGGTTCTGGGCATTAGGATCATTAACATCCTAAGTCCTTACCCCTGCTTTGTAATACTTTCATCTTTTAAACATTGATGGATATCTACACTGTTCATGTAGTGGAGGTATGGGTAATCTTAGGCTAGTATTTGGAGGGCAGGAGAGTTGAAGCTGGTGAGAGTTCAGAGGAGTATAGAGGAATCTGTGGAGTGTGCTGTAGGTAATGCAGAATTCAAGAAGGGTCAAAATAGATGAAAGAGGCTGCTTCAGCCCCTTTATTTCTGCATCAGAAGATGTTTGAAAGGGGCAGCCAAAGAGTTAAGCACATTGTGACAGGAGAAAAAAATGCATGGCCTAAAGCAGTGGTGCTCAGCCTTTTTGAATTGTTCTCAGTTGAGACTCTGCTGTTGACAAGAGTTTTCTCAACTCCATCCCGTAACACTGAGTTAGATGAGTAGTTCCTGGCCCCTCTGTGGGCTGGTGCTAGCTGGTGGACCCAACCTGTCACCCAAGTCAGGAGTGGTGGAGCCCCATCTGGCCATGCAGTTGGGGCATGGAGTGAGGGGGCATCCTGGCCCTGATCCAGTCCAGTGGGGGAAAGGAACTTGGCTCAGCCCTAGTCTGGCACTGTGGTGGGGGGGTGGGCGAGAATCCAGCCTGGTGGGGGAAGGGGGTATGGCCCAACTGTGTGGGAGGAAGAAGTCATGGCCTAGCCCCAACCTGGCCAGGTGGAAGAAAGGGGATGTGGCCCGGACCTATGTGGGGCAGAGAAGAGGGGATGGGCAAACCCCAAACCAGCTGCAGAGGAGGAGGGGTGTGACATAGCCCCAGCGCAGCTGCACAGGGAGAAGGAGGCATGGCCTGACTCTGATCTAATCATACAGTGTGAGGTGTCAGGGCCTGGCTCTGACCCATCACACAGGGCTTGGGATTTTGGCAGTGGGGAGGTGTGGCAGTATTAACTGCCACTACACACCTATTGCTAAATTTCATAGATTTCATAGACATTAGGGCTGGAAGGGACTTTGGAAGATTATCAGGGCCAGCCCCCTGCCTAAGGGGCAGGAATTCAGCTAGGGCCAAAGGATCCCAGCAAGATAAACATCCAAATGTTTCTTGAAAGTGTCCAGAGTAGGTGCTTGCACCACCTCTAGGGGAAGTCTATTCCAGGCCTTGGGGACAGTAAGGAAGTTTTTCCTTTTGTCCAGTCTACAGTGGTTTTGCAGGAGTTTGTGACCGTTGGACCTTGTCATCCCCTGGGGTGCTCTGGTGAACAAGTGTTCCTTCAGATCCTGGTGCACACCCCTTATGTAATTATAGGCTGCCACCAAGTCACCCCTGAGCCTGCGCTTCTCCAGGCTGAAGAGTCCCATAGCTCACAGGCTCTCTTCATAAAGCTTGTTCTCTTGCCCTCTGATCATGCATGTGGCTCTTCTCTGGACTCTTTCAAGTTTCCCCACATCCTTCCTGAATTATGGAGCCCAGAATTGGATGTGGTACTGCAGCTGCAGCCTCACCAAGGCTGAGTACAGCGGGAGGATGACAATCCTGGGTCTTGCTCGAAGTGCATCGGTAGATGCAAGGCAAAGTTTTGTTCACTTTGCCAGCTGCAGTATCACATTGGTGGCTCGTTCATCTTGTGGTCAATCATGACCCCCAAACCTCTTTTGGTCATGGTGCTAGTAAGTGTAGTATTGCCGAGTCTATAAGTGTGATGCAGGTTTTTATTCCCGAGGTGGAGTACCTTGCATTTCTCCATATTGAATGCCATCAGGTTTTCATCTGCCCACCTTGCAAGCCTGTTGAGGTCAGCCTGGATCACCAGCCTATCCTCAAGTGTGGACACTCTTCCCCAAAGTTTGGTATTGTCAGCGAACTTGGCCAGTCCACTTTTGACACCAGTGTCCAGATTGTTTATGAAGACATTAAAGAGTACAGGTCCAAGAACAGAGCCTTGTGGGATGCCACAGTGACCGAATGCCATGTTGATTCAGTTCCGTCAACTACCACTCTCTGGGTCCAACCTTGGAGCCAGTTCCCCAGCCATTGGACTGTGGAGTAGTCGAGGCCACAGTTGCCCAGTTTTTCCACGAGGACATCATGGGACACTAGGTCAAAGGCTTTTTTGAAGTCCAAATATATGACATCAACCTTGTCACCTGGTCATAGAAGGAAATGAGATTGGTCAGGCAAGGCCTACCCACAACAAACTCTTCTGGGTATCCCTTAGAATGTTGCCTTCTGTTAGCTTGTCAAGAATGGTTTCTTTGATAATTTTTTCCAAAATCTTCCCAGGGATTGAGGTCAAACTGATTGCCCTGTAGTTTCCCAAGTCTTCTTTCCTCCCTTTCTTGAAGATGGGCACCACGTTGGCCCTCTTCCAGTCTTCAGGTACTTCGCCCGAATGCCACGAGTTCTCAAATATCCTTGCCAGTGGCTGCGCCAGTTCCTTTAGCAGTCTTGGGTGCAATCTATCCGGACCAGCTCATTTATGGGGGGCCAGCTGCTCAAGATGCTCCCTCACAAGATCCCAACAATGTTTAGCCTGTGCGTAGAAGTTGAGCACCCATGGCCTGAAATGAAAGGACATCTAGTTTATCTGCGCCAGGGTGGTAATTGATGCTAAGTAACTGGCTAAGCAACACACATTTACTGGACTCTTCACAATGAGCAAGCTCCGGAAGCTAACATTTTATCAAAGCGTAAACAAAAGCTGACTTGACTGAGTCATATTCTCTTCATGGACAGTAGAAGTAATTATCAAATCATGCCCAGTGAAGGCTTTAAAAATGTATAGGAACTGTTACATAAACCCCTTGCAGTAAGATTCTAAATCTGTTATATGTTGCTTCCAGCTATTTAATGTGAAAATGGGCCTTCTGTTTGATGCAGAATTGTACGTTAACATTCCATATGTAGGCTGTGCGCAAAAAATACTTTAAGTAAAAGAATCTCATATACCAGAGGTTTACAACTTCAAGAGAATACTCAAAGTAGTGATGATGCCATCTGCAGCCCATAGTTCTTTTCTCCCATAATAAAAAATAACTTGTTTTTCTTCTACTGCAGCTGTCTTTTTATAGTTGCAATTGCCTTTTCCTCTGTTTTAAACAGTGTTAATTACAAACAAGGAAAATATATGTATATATGGTAACACTTCTGCATATTTCTGCATTCTGTGTGTTCTTTCTCTGTCTGAAAAGTATCTCCTATATCTATCTATCTATCTATCTAGACTGTTTAATCCTGTTTTAACCTGTTCTATCTAACTTATTAGGGGCATTGTGATAGCACCCAAGATATAGGAGACAGGGTGGTTGGTGGTAGCCGTGATATATCTCTGTCTATCTCTCTCTCTCTCTTTCTCTATCTAATTACTATTCATTGATTTTTTTCAGTACTGTCTATTAAGGGATATTACTCTTTGAAATAGTGCAGTCATTTTAAGGATGCCTTCTAGAATCTTAACAAAACCAGTCAAACTTTAGTACCACGTTTCTTTACCTAATCTTGATGATGTTTGTAATACATCCACATGCTACTATGTTCGTCTCACTAGTCCTGCCATCAAAATGCTGCTGCTAACGTATTTTGATATGGCCTTTTGGAGCATGATTAACTGCCTTCTCCCACCCACCTCCCTGCTGACTGTGCTGCTTCTCATGAATTCCAGCTGCTTCTTTCTCTTCTCACTTTCAAAACCTGCCATAATTGCTTGCTCACCTGTCCTTATTTCTCTTTGTCTGCTTCTCATGCTTTCCAGTTTGACTCCTCCCTTTTGCTTCTTTTATCTGCTCCTAATTTCATGTCTGTGTAAGACTGCAAGAAGTTCCCAGTTAATATACGTCCAGTTCCTTCTCTGGCTTCAGAACAAACAAATCTGAAAACCTGCTTGTTCTCTGAAGTGCTTCCTTTCTAATGTATAGACATCTTCATCTGCCTGTCCAATATTGTATTGTATTTACATGTGCCTTTGGTTTTCATGTTTTGAAGGTTAGAAATCTTGTTTGCTGGAATTTAATACAATTCCAGTGCCAAATGTCAGGAAAATAAAGTATATGGGCATATACTTACTGTACAATCCTATCATCAGCCTTCATTTCTGTTTCTGGCTCTCTCTTCCTTTCCTCAGAATCTCTGGTGCTAATCCTCTGCAGCTTCCATTCCTAATTGTTAACTCACCTTTTCTGTGAGCTGTGCATTTCCTTAGCCCCATGTCTTTGTTTGGTCTGCAGACCTAGGTCACAAACTGACATTCATTTCTACATATGGAATCTCCTGAGAAATTTTCACTGTTAGAAATCATTCTGGGAGAGGGAGCATACAAATTTTTAGCCCTCTCCTCTGCTCTCAATATTCACCAGAGCATGGGCAAGGAGCGGCTGCTCCTCCATTCTACTTCCATTGCTGGAAAGGACCATGGTCTGGGAGTCAGTCTGGGGGCAAGAAGTGGCTTCTCCTCTGTTCTGGGCCCATTGCCAGGAGCAATGTGGCTAACCCCCTGCCCACTCCTCACGCCAGGAATTCTGCCTGGGAGGCTTTGCCCTCCCCCCAATCTGGAGGGACTGGAGCAGCTAGAAAATGCCCTCTACCTGTTCCCCTGAGTGGGCAGTCCCCAGTCTGGGGAAATGCCCCATCCTGGACCAGGCCAGAAGGGGAGTGTACAAGCATTCAGTTCCTTGTGAGAGAGTTTCTCTTGCAGGAGATCTTCCAGGTTGAAACCTGGAAGATCTTCTCCCAGAAGAGGCAATTTCCCCACAGGACAAACTGAGTGAATGCTTGTACATTTATCATTTCTGCTGAGAGAATGGCCATTCTTCTAGCAGAAATGAAATGTCTATATGTGGCCCTAGTTCAGCTATCCCATATATGAGTTCTGCTCCTTTAACTGCTCACTATGTATAGTTCCCTCTCTGGTCTTCTGCTGAGTTTATTATCTCTATATTGTCATCACCTGGTCTCTTTCGTCATGAGCCATCATCAGCCTTTGCCTCCCATATCTGGCCCCACAGTCTTTCTGTGATTCCCAATACATTATTATTGGTGACTTCTCATCTGTCCTCTCCTCCCAGCTTTCTTCCCTTTCTTTCATAGGTATGGTGGTTGATTCTCTTCATTCTTTTCTCTCTGCCCTCAACTCTTTTTTGCCCTTATTGCAAGGTTAGTCCTGCACACCCCCACACTTGGATTCATTCCTTCATATTGGCTCATTTCCCTGTTTGTATCCATCCATTGACCACATGTTAAATGCATAAGTGGACTTGGATGCTTAAGTGTGATTCTGCCCCACCTACTTAGAGTCGCTGGAAAATGATTAAAGCCAAAGGTGGGTAGGTCTTTTTTTACTCTTCGCTCTTTTTTTTGAGACTCAGTTTTAGGAATCAAATGGCAGTTTTTACAAAAGTAAATGCATTAATGGATTTTCAGGACTTAAGGTGAATTAGAATTGTGCTTACACACACAAGTCCACTTAAACACCCAAAAGTGTAATAGAATCTGGCCCTTAATGTACATATATAGAAAACATTCATTAATTGAAGAGTTTTCATAACATCATCTTCAAGCTTCAGTTTATGAGTTCTAAGAAGTCTTGCTGACCTAAACATCATAACGTTGTATGCAGCACTGTAGCACCATCTTGTGTGAGAGAGAAATGTGATGTGTCAAAAATGCATTCCTTTTTCAAAGCTTTTCTCATATTCAGCACTCTTCTCCTGCCACTAATACATTCCGCTTTAAAAATGAACATTTTTAATATTGACACCATCCCTAAAATATTTTTATTTAGTTTGAAAAGTGTAATGCATCAGAGAGTCTCTACTATAACAAATCAGCATTTTCTGTCTGATCAAAACTAAGATATAGTGCAAAAGAGATTTGAATCCTATTATTTCTCAAATGAAATGAAGAAAGAGAAAAGATAGTTTTTTCCATTGTATTTAGCTCATAGATTACATTATAATGTACCGTAGTTATTTAAGATCTGTGTTTGTTAGGATGTTCAGTACAATGAGTAGGCATGAGAGGCAAAGAGCTGCAAGGCCATACATTTAAATTATTTCTGGTTTGTGCTATAAAATAATTAAGAACATAGTAGTAAAGTAAAGAGAGTAAAGACTTAGCAATACACACACTAAAATTTAAACCAGAGAAAATGTATGCTTGTGGGGGTGGAATGTATAGGGATAACCTTTGAATTAAACAGATGAGAGAGACAGTAATGAAGTTAGAAAAGACTTGGAAATAATAGTTAACACAAAGAATCTGAGTTTTAAATGCGTTATGGATAACAAGACAAATCAGCAACATTCTGGCAATGGACATAGGGAACGATGTTTGTATATGGGACGAGAAAAAGCGGGGGCATGTAAGAGGTATTCACAGAATATTTCTTGGCAAACTGTGAAGCAACTCTATATGGGGATTCTGGTATGTAAGTGCCAAATCAGTGAAGCAGGCACCCCCTGCAGGCGCCAGCCCACCTTGCATAGCATTCCTTCCAACTTCTATCCTATGTTCATACCTCTTCTAATACTGTGAGAGACTTCTTCACATCCCCAGTTGCTCAGTCTGCCTCATCATGCTTTGCTTGACAAATGCAGCTAGGTGAAGTAGTCTGGCAGGAAAAACAGAAAGAGCTGACAAAATGCACCGGTTGTGCTGATCAGTTGTGTTGCAATACATTGTGTTTATTTCATCATGCAGTTTCAAAAGTGGCCTAACAGGTTATGAAAGTATGTGTATGATAAGCTGGAGTTTATGAGCTCTGTGGTGAGTTAGCTATAACAACCCTCAAAATGTGGCATGTTTATGAAGGAGTATTTTTAAAATGTCTCCTTTGCAAAAGTGGGTAATCATATAATATAATACAAAAAATCCATTATTCTCTAAATAGTAGGATTTGACTGCTTTATACCAACTTTCTAAAGTGATATTATTTTAGGCTCAAACTCTTATAAAAACAATAAAATATGAAAGGCAGATTTAGGCAAACAAGGTTCTTTGGGTAAATCTGATATCTTTTATTAGAACAACTAAAATAGTTGGAAAAATTCTTTGTAAGTGTGCCCGCCTCTGCTCCACCAGGCGCTCTCGAGCTGCCTTCACTCGGGTGGCCGTTCTAGCTTGCCCCGAGCCTACGAGAGGGCCCCGGGAGGCACCTCGGGGGCCCCCTAACCTCACCTGCCACGACTTCGGATGGACCCTCAGTGGTGGGGGTCTCCGTTAACTCCGCCTCCCGTGGTCGCTACGCCTTCGGCGGGCACTCATGGGGCTCCAACCTCCCCTACACCCCGGCCAATCGCCACCTGCTGCTGCGGGTCTTCCTGTGGCCTTCCTTTGGCGACCCCACCGTGTTTTCGTTCCTGTGTCTCCCGGTGGTCCCTACTCCAGGGACCCAAGCTTTCCAGGCTGAAATCTGCCTTGAGGGTCTCACCCCGCCTGACTCCCTGCTGCCCCTAACCTATACTGACCCAAGGCCACCGCAACACAAAACGAGAGAGCCTAAAGGAAAATGAACAACAAAACAAAAAGTCAAGCCCTTCCATCACGCCTAGCCCGGGATCTGACCCGGGTGCCTAAGCCCCGCTGGGTGGGCTGCCCTGGCTCAAAGTCTGTCGGGTGGCTTAAGGCCACCAACTCCCCTGGATGTCTACTCTCCGGGCCCGTGGCTCCCGCTCTCTGGGAGTCTCGTATCCGGCGTTCACTCCCTCACCAGATCCACTGCTGGTTCCTCTGCCGGCCCGTCTGTCGGCTCTCTCGCCAGGTCTGCTGCCGGTTTCCTCACCAGCTATGCCGCCCACTCCCTTACCGGAACCATAGCCGGTGCCTTCTTTAGTCTTGCTGCCGACATCGTCTCCACCTTCTCCATTGGCTCCTTTAAGAACACAGCTCTCGCTGCTGTAGCTGCAGCTTTCTTCGCCGGCTCCCTTAACGGCTGCCGTTCTCACCGCCGCTGCCAATGCCGCTGTCGCTGCCGTTGCCACAACTTCCCCCGTCGGGCCAGGTACATGGGCCCCGCGGGCGTGGGTCCCGTTCTTGGGGTTCCCTGTGGGCTTTCCCCAGTTCCGGCCCTGCTCCGCTCCCGGGGCCACCTTTTATTCCTGCCGGGTGGCGTCCCCTGCTAACGTCACCCGGCCCCAGCTGGATATAAGCGCGGCTTACAAATCGTGCCAGCGGTTTTCCCGTGCGCGTGTCCCTGCTCCCTCCGGCTTCTGCTTGGGGTAAGTAAGTGTTTACTTCCCCCCTGGTTTTGTCCCGGGGTTTCCTTCTAACCCCGGCGTCCCTGGGACAGTAAGCTTTTGGGTACAAACACACTTCTTCAAGCAGAGAAAGCATCTGTTTGCAGAAGGACATTTGTACCTAAAAGCTTGCAAAGAAGAATTTTTCCAACTATTTTAGTTGGTCTAATAAAGGGTATCAGATTTATCCAAAGAACCTTGCCTGTCTACGTCCCTTAGACCAACACTTCTACAACCAACAGCCCTAAAGACAGATTTAATCATTCTTCTAAATTCAAATTTCAGTGATGCTTCAGCTGTGCACAAGGCAACTTTTGTTTTTTAATAGCCCAGTAGCATTCCCTCTGAAGTCAGTATCAAGGATCCTTTCCACCTCAATAAGAATATGATTTGGCCACAGACTGCTTTCTTTAATTGTCTTGTTTGTTCAGATTTTCTTGCAAAATTTCATGACTGTCCAATCCCATTGTCGTTGGCCAGCATGCTTAGTACTTCTAATTTTTCGTTTCCCATCTAAAGTCAGTTCATCCAACTTCCTAAAATAATTCTGTAGCTCTTCCTAAGTTAAACTACCACTGTAAGATAAATTCCTATGAACCAATTTAGTTATGTTCACAAACTGGCCTGCACTGGCTTAACTAGATACATTTAAAAATTAATGTTTAACTGAGTGAAATCAGCCTCTAGACAAATGAGGGAAGTTAAAAAAACAGCAACAAAAATCATTAGCAAGTTGAAAGGATTAATTTATATTTGAGAAAAATTAAATGTACTAAATATTTATACATTGACTAAACAATGACAACAGGCTTACAGACCTAATTATGCACAAGAGTTTACATGATGTAAAGACCAAATAAAGAAAAGATTTATAGTTCAATCCTGCTCCCATTGTACTCGGTAAGTCTTGCTATAAATTTCAGTTGGGAGCAGAAGCAAGCCCTTTATACAGGTTGGTATAAAGCAGCCAAATGGGGGTCACACGGATATTAACGAGTTTCCTACCCATTCACTAGCACCCCCTCTTTCCATTATCAGACTCTGAATGGGGTGGTCAGTGGACAGAAATGTGTTCATCCACAGACAACAAAGGCATGGATGGCAACTACCAAATACACAGCAAGTGAGATATGATGCAGTGTTTAGAAACAGAACTCAAAGGATGAATTCTTCATTTTATAAATATATCCCATAAGCAGTGCCTAGTGCTTGCCTTGTCCACATTTGAAGAAAATGTAATTAAGTTCAATTTGAATGGCCACTGAACAAATCTAAGAGTGGGCACCTTTTACTTATGAAAATGTAAGATTTTTGTTTTAAAATGAACTGGAAGTACTGACCCTGCTTGGATGACAGAGTTGCCCACCTCCTCCCCCCCCCCCCCCCGAGTATTTTACTATTGTGGATGTTGTGTTCTGTTATGTTCATTTTAAAACTTTGTAAAAGTGTGGTCTCTGTGTGTAAAAATTAAGTGTGTTTGTTACATATGGAAATTGAGTTATTTCGAGGGATTCAGGTTTTCTGTCCACTGCAGAAAAAGGCAGAAAAATGTAGATTTTCTTCTTCAAAGGAGAAAAATATGAGAAATGACAGGTTTCCTCTTGCAGGCTGACAGAGTTCCAGCATGCATGGGGCTGCTTGGGACTAGAACAGGGGTGGACAGAATATGGCCCATGGGCTGTATCTGGCCCGCCAAGCACTTCCCTCCAGCCCGTGGAGTCCCTTCAAAACCCACATAATGGTGGCTGCCTCTCTAAAAGCCTCTGGCAGCACGAGCTGCCAGCTGCAGCACCTCAGGCTGTTTCCTTGGGTTCTAGTTGCGAGGCAACCAACCCTGACCTCAGCCTGACCCAGCTGGCCTCGCTACATGCCTGGCTCAGGCCACATTTGCAGCTTGAGAGGGGCGGGGGGGCTGGGCCAGAACCTGTGGCGCCGGTGAGGGGAAACATTGTCTGGGCCAGCTTCTGCCTCCTGCGCGGGACTGGGAAGGGCTCTGCCCTGCAGATAAGCCCAGGAAAGCAGCTGTTGGTGAGGCTTTCCCCGTGCCATGCTGCGCAGGCTGTGCAGGGTTGGGCTGGGCCAGCACTGGGGAGGGGAAGCAGCAGCTGTGCCGCAGCTCCAACCCAGTCAGCACCAGGGAGGAGAGGTGGTGGCGGAGCCGTGTGCCACTTAGGATAGGATGAGCCCAGCCAGAGTGGCAGGGGCTCAGCTGCATTTTCCCCCTACCTGCGCTGGTCAGTCCCAAGTGGCATGTGGCTCCACCTCTGCTTCTGCTGGCTGGTGCAGACCCGGCCGGACTCGCCCCGTCCACAGCAGCACATGGGAAGCTGGATTCAGCCTCATGCTGCTCCGGATGGGATGGA
>NW_005842189.1:1108592-1116379 GCF_000455745.1 Alligator sinensis
TCTGGGTCAGCACTAGCCAGCAGAAGCGGCAGTGGAGCCTCCTTCTTTTGGGACCAGCTGGCACAGGTAGGGGGAAAGTTCTAGGGGAGGTCTGATGCCCCTGAAACCCCACTGCTGGGGCAGGATGTTAGAGGGGTCACAACCCCTTGCTACCTGGTAAATTGTGCAATGGGAGGGACTTCTGGTGGCAAAGGTCAGGGGGCGGGGCTTCTGGTGGCAAAGGTCAGGGGGCGGGGCGCCTGATCCCAAGATGGTGACCAGGGGGTGGGGCAACTGAAGGGGCGGGACTACCCATGCAGCCCTCGACAGCTTGCCAAAAGTCATCAAGCGGCCCTCCACCTGAAATAATTGCTCGCCCCTGGGCTAGGATGAGTGGGACATAAGAGGCACCATGTGCATGTGTGTGCCTATACATGCATGTGGCAGCCAGGCAGTGTGGAAAGCTGTTCCTGCATCTCCCTGCAGGTAAGTCTATGGGAGGAGGACAGACAGAGGCTCCCCATGCTGAAGGGGGGAGAGGGCTGGGACTGGGGATGGTGCCCAGTTGGAGTGGTGCATGGTGCCCAGGGCCAGAATGTGCAGTCACAGGGCCCAGCTATGGGAGTGGGAGGGAGCTATGGGGAGCTCATATGGGGGGGGCTGTTGAGACACTGGCTCCCCGCCACTGTATGCACTTTCAGGAAGGGAGGCATGGGTGTGGGCACAGCCCCCCCAGACTTCTATGTGGGGCAGGGGCAGATGCAAGCTACCCTCTATGGGCTCAGGGCTCCCCACCCTGCTGTGCTCCCCCTGGAGCCTCCATGGCCCAGCGGGTGAGACCCAATGCAGGTGGGTAGAGTAGGATGGGGAGGCTTGGTGCTTCCGGGAGCTCCACACCAGCTGTGCCACCATGGTGAAGCACCCTCTGCCTGCCCAGCAGCAGCAGGGGGCACAACTCCGCACCATGCTGCCACCCTCACTGCTTCTAGGTGGGCAAAGGGCACCTTGCCACGGTGGCATGGCTGACGCAGGGCTCCTGGCTACAGCGGCAACATCAAGCTTCCCCACCCTCCTGCACTGGTTCCCACCTACTGGGCTGTGGAGGCTCCCAGGAGAGGACAGCAGGGCAAGGAACTCTGAGCCCACAGTGAACAGCCTGCATCCTCCCCCACCCCCAAAGGCTCCGCTCTGGCTGTGCCATTCACAGGTGTAAGTGAGAGCTGGACTCCATGCTCTGCTCCACCAGGCAGGTGGCAGCTGGTGTTCAGGTGCTGCTGTGGGGGGAAGGGGACTGCAAGCCCTGGCCCTGGTCCTGTAGCCCTGGCAGCTGGGGGATCCTCTGGCAGGGCTGGGGGGAGGAGGGGAATAGGGGGTTGCGGGTTGTGAGTGAGGGACACCAGGAGGGCTGGGGGAGTGGGGGCTGTGGGTTGACAGTGAGAGGCACCTGGGAGGGTGGGGGGGGGCTGCAGATTGGGAGTGATAGACACCGTCAGGGAAGGGGGGCTGCAGGTCAGGAGTGAGGGGTACCAGTAGGGCTGGGGGGATAGCACCAGCATATCAGGGCTGCTGAGCACCCCAAAGCAGCAGTGTGGGGGGATGGGAGTGGGGGGCAACAACTGGACCCATATCCTGGTGAGCAAAGCGGGCAGGCAGAGTTTTGGTTTTCCATGATAAAGAAAACCAAAATCAAATGCCAAAATATATAGGTATTTAGAATTTATTGTATTATAATGAGTAAGGCACTGGTAACTCTGCTGGGGTTAGGTTCCTGAAAGTTCCCATGGTTGGCAAGCCAAAAGGCTTATGGGAAAAATGACAGGTGGGGAGCTGATGCATGGCCACAGAAAACTGTGGTTATTTAAAACTATACTGTGGTAGCCAAAATGGTATATAGAATATTAAGCATAGATACTCAAAACTGTGATTGGTGAGGGTAATCTGTAGTGGTGTTTCATTTTAATCATGGAAAAATATGGATTTTGGGTTACTCTTTTAAATCCAAAAATCGGGGATTTTTTATCAGAGAAAACCAAGATCTCTGTTAATCTCGGGAAAATGCAGATTTTGGAGGGTTTTAGCAGAGAATTTGCACTTTGTAAACAGAAAACCACGATCCATGGTCATTTCCATAATAGAAAATGGAATTATGTAAAAAAACTTGCTTTGTTGTTTTGCATGTTTTATTCTAGCAATAGGTCATATTAAATATTCAAAACAAAATTAATCTATGATAATGCATGCTGAAATACATTCCAGTCATCAGTGGTCCCTCGAAATCAAGGATGAAAAGTCCGTCAGGCTTAATAGGTCCTCAGGTGACTGAGGAGCCTAATGTTGGATGGACATGTTCTTCGGCATATTGTTGCGGGAGGGAGTGGGATTCACAGCCCTGGGTTGGTCTCCTCCTTCCTCCACTGCCGCCGTTCCGCCTCGGTATCAAGTCATTGGGCCTCAAAGTGCTGTGTGCCTTGGTGGACCAGGTGGTGCCACACCAAATGGTCAGCAGCTTGCTTCGCACAGCCATTGGTGTCAATGCTTCCATGCTTGAGGGCGACCTTGAGTGTGTCTTTGTACTGTTTCCTCTGCCTGCCCTTTGACCATTGGCCAACAGAGAGCTGGGAGAAGAGAATCTGGTGAGGGAAGCGGTTCTCGGACATCCGGATGCAGTGGCCCATCCATTGGAATTGATTTCACAAGAGCAAGACTTCGATGCTGGTGGGCACAGCTTCATGAAGGATGCTCGCTCTGGTCCAGTGGTCCTCCTATTTGATCCCCAGGATTTGATGCAAGCACCACTGGTGAAAGCTCTCAAGTGTCTTAATGTGGTGTCAGTAGATGGTCCAGGCTTCACCGCAGAAGAGGTTGGTCAGCATGGAAGCCTTATAAACCAGGATCTTCGTCGACTTCTGAAGATCTCTATTTTCAAAGACACGTTGTGGCAGCTTGAAGGTGGTGGCACTGGTGCAGTTGACCCAAGTGCTGGACTTCTTCATTGATGGGAGCCCGTTGAGAGAGGTGGCTGCCAAAATACAAAAAGTGCTCCACCTACTCCAGAGGCCCCCCATCTATGTAGATAGCACAAGGGATGTTCAGCTGGCCTAGAAAGGGTTGATGGAGAACCTTCATCTTGGCGACGTTCAAGGACAGGCCAAGTCTCTTCTACGAAGTGTTGAAGAGATCTTGGGTCACATACACATCCTGTGCAGAGTGAGCCATCACACAGCAATGATCCACAAATTGAAGGTCATGGATTTCCATGTTGATCTTCATTTTTGCCTGGAAGCTCCCAAGATTGAAATGCATCCTGTCCAGTCAATACTGGATACTGATGCCGGATGGTAGAGCATCTTGGATGAGGTGGATAATGGCAGTCCGGTAGATGATGAACAGGATGAGGGTGACCATGCAACCTTGTTTGACCCCGGTCCAGATGCAGAAGCGTTGGTTTCAGATCTTCCACTCAGGACGGTGGCAGTCATATCATCATGCAGGATTTTAAGCATGGTGACAAACTTCAGTGGGCAACCAAGGAATTGGAGGATGGTCCACAGAGCTTCACGATTTAAGAAATTGAATGCCTTGATCAGGTCAGTGAAGGCAAGGAACAGTTCTTGATTTTGCTCCCTACATTTTTCTTGGATCTGCCTGGCAACGAAAACCATGTCCACAGTACCCCAGGATGGTCAGAAGCTGCACTGGGTTTCCGGAAGGATCTCTTTGGTGACGGGGCAAAGGCAGTTCAGGAGGATGTGGGCTAGGATCTTACCCACAATGGACAGGAGGGAAATCCCCCTGTAGTTTCCACAGTCAGATTTGTCCCTCTTCTTGTAGATGGTCATGATGGTTGCGTTCTTAGATACCGTGGGGGATGTCCTCTTCGTCCCAAAGGCAGAGGATAAGCTGGTGGAGTTGTGACATGAGCCAGAAGCCATCAGCATGGTAGACCTCTGCGGGTATACCATCTGGCCTGCAGGCTTTGTTGGTTTTCCAATAGTTGCTGGATCACTGAGGGAATCCACCACAGGGCGCTGTGGGATGGCTTGGAGCAGAGGTGGGCAAAACGCGGGCCAGATGCAGCAGCCAGGCCATTGTATCCAGCCTGTGGGGCCCCTAAAAAATTTAGAAAATTAATATTTGTCTTCCCCTGGATGCCTGTCATGCGGCCCACAATGGCTTGCCAAAACTCAGTAAGCGGCCTGCCACCTGAAATAATTGCCCGCCCCTGGCTTGGACGGTCTCGTCCAATACGGTGGACTCCCAGTTAAAGAGGAGTTTGAAATGCTCCTTCCAACACACATGAATGGCGTCATCATCCTTGAAGAGCCAGGAGCCATCCTGTGATCAGAGGGGGTTTTGTCCAATGGAGTGGGGTCCGTAGGTTGTCTTGGAAGTCTGGAAGAAGTTGCGCATGTCATGCTGGTTGGCGTAGCCATGGATCACACGCACCTTCTCCACCCCCACATTCCAGTACAGTGGTAAGGGCCTACATTTTTAGCAGGAGTGACACAAATTAGGCCTACACTCTTCACTGCCACTGCAATCCCCTTTTCATACCTGATCTGTTGCTCTGCCTTCTGCTCACAGTCCTGTGCTCCTGCCTTTTATGCTGCTCTGCTTTCTTCTTGCTTCCCTGTGCTCCCTGCCTGATCTGCTTTCTGCTGCCTACTGTATGTGCAACTGTGTACCTTGCTTCCTCCCTTATCTGCCATGTGCTACACACAGAGGCTGCCCATGCCATGTGTTGCATTTGCACTTCAGGTTGGCCACCTCTGAATCCAGTATGGCCTGGCAGATGTTCCTGCTTATTGCTAACTCTTACTTTACAATGAAAATTCATTTTGACTCTGTTTAGCATCCTCTAAACTTCAAGTAAAAATCAAACCCAAAAGGGCTTGATTGTGATACCCCTACTTGCAACCAGTAATAACTGACTTCAAGTGCCTACTGTATCCACTGAAGTTACTAGGACTACGTGTAGAGTACAAATACTATATGCAGAGTACTACCAAAAATGAGAAAGCATTTTGATGTCTGGCCCAGGAAAATGAACAAACTTGTTCAGGAGTGTTAATTGTAGCCATGTTGGTCTAAGGGCATAGGTAGGCAAGGTTAGGTTCTTTGGGTAGATGTGATATCTTTTATTAAACCAACTAAATAGTTGGAAAAAAGTTCTTTGCAAGCTTCATCAGGCATAGGGAGTCTTCCCTCCCACTCCCACTTAGCAATACTGTGATGAAAGGCGCCTTAGGTGGTGTTTATGTCAGGTGACGTACTATCCGTCTGGCACAGGGCCCCTCCCCTCAAACCTCCTGCCACGACTTGGTGTTATTGAATGAAAGGGAGGGGTTCAGTAGAGATCGTCTTTTTGGGTGACCCCCGGGACGGTAGTACTCACTGTCTTGGTGCGATGTTCCGCAGGGCTCTGCCTCCTCTACACCCCATTCACTCACCAACCGAATGGGTGCCACCTGCATGGTTCGGCTGTGCCCAGGTGACCCCTTTCATCAGAGGGACCGGCATCGGCATGGGTCCTGGTGGGCTAGCCTGGCTGTCTCAAAAGCTAGTGTCTCCGCCTCGGATGCTGACGAGCTAGGCTTCCATAGGCTGGCATCCTCCTGGCCACCTCTGGGCACGACGCCTCTAATTGCTCTTTACCAAAAATCGACTGCTGGAGAGGAGAGGTGGGTGGAACTGCCTCTTCCCTCCCAGCCTTCTACAGGGGCTCAGCTTCCCCCTGCTCTGGATGCCGGCACCAAGCCGGCTGCACTGCTCCTGCCTGCCACAAGAGCCTCAGCACGACTGGCATGCTCCATGCTGGCGTGCTTCCTCTTCCCCCTCCCCCTGGGTCCCTATGGGGCTTTTAAATCTTCGCGTGGCGGCTATTCCAGCCGCCGTGATTGGCTCTGCTTTTCCCCACCCAGGGAACAGCTGATTAAATGGCCAGCATAATGCCGGCTCGCGCCACTGCGACTCCGGCTCCAGCTCCAGCTGTGCACCTGGAAGTGAGTTTCCCTGGCGGGGGAATGCTTGTGTGGCTTGGGGCTTGCAGGGACTGCCCCCTCCCCTTTGGGAGCCTTTGGGGGCATCTCACTGCCACAAATACACACACTGGGAGTCTCCCTATGCCTGACAAAGGGTGTTTCTGCCTGACAGGTCGTAAAGAACTTTTTTCCAACTATTTAGTTGGTCTAATAAAAGATATCACATCTCCCTAAAGACCCTTGCCTGCCTGTGACCTTGTCAAGGCATTTGTCCTTCCTATACAAATTTTCCAGCCATTTTAAAAAATGTTAAACAACTGTATTGAGAGATTTGAAAAAGTAAATCATTATGAAGGGATCAGTTCCATTTCAATCGTGGCCACCATTTCTCCCAATGAAATACCATATTTACTTAAAGAGATGATGAACCTGATTATATGATAACCCCTCCAATAATTAGATTCTGTATATGGAAAATTTATAAATTTATTTGAGTTTTCCAGGTATGGAATCTAATTATTGGAGGTTTGCCTTTTATTTGTCCCCCTCCCACTGCTACAGCAGGGAAAATAAATCTGCGGGAATCAAGTAACTCTCTGCTGTCTGCTTCCCCCCCAACTTTTTCCCTTGATAGCGCCTTCTCCCTCCCCTTGCTGTCAGACCCTGCTCTCCATGAGTATGTGGGAGTGAGGAGCAATTTTGAAAAAAAAAATAACTTTGAAATTAAACATGGCTGTACCCATAGACTTGGTATTATCTGGAATTGATGCATGTTAGGTTTTTGGTTTTGGTTTTGGTTTTGGTTTTAACTGCTGCCATTTTTAGCATAGGTGTTTCATAAACACACTTTTGAGCAGTACTTTGGCACCCATTTACATCTAGTATAAACTATGCATGATATTAGTCCAAAGCCAAAAGACTCATGATTTACCACACAATTCACTGGGCTGGGCCCCACCCGAGTCAACAGAATTGTAAGCCTTGGTGAACCATGACATTGTATACAGTTTACCCAAACTTCCTCTGTTGCGTCTTCTCTCAGCCTGGCACATATTATTGTGGCTTTGCCCTCCACAGTGACCCCACAGTTTAGCACTGCTCAGTATGTGTGTATACTTTAAATACCCCCAACAAAGGATCCATGTGCTAATTAGTTCCCACTCATGATTGGAACTGGGTATTCTTCTCAAGTCCTGGGATGCTCCAAATATTTATGTGCAGATGAGTCACAGGGCAACCTGGTCCGTCTTCACTTTATGGAGTGCAGAGCCACACCAATAATATGCCCCAGGCTGAGAAAGGAGGGACCAAGAGAGGGATTCTGAGTATGCAATGTTATAGCTCACCATGACTTGAAAAAGACTCATCGGTGAGGGGAACTGTTCATAATAGGCACCAATATATGTCGTTTTCTGATGGACCGCACTAGCTATCTTATGGTGGCTTCTATCAGTACCATAGTTTCTCAGCTGCCTTTGGCTAAGATCAGGCGCAGTGGCCAGGCAGAAGTCCAGTATACTGCTTGAATTGCTGCCAGAAGTGCTGGAGGGATAGTGACAGAACACAGGGATGGAGGAATTCCTAGAACCTGAAACAGCATCGGTGGCAGTCTTGGAGAGGGGAGTGACAATTATGGAATGGAAAGCAGACTAAAAGATGAGAAGTGAATCAGAGAGCAGAACCAAAGATCCAGAGACTGATGGAGAATGGACAAAGCTCGGGGAAAGAGGATGAAAGAAGGTAGGAAAGAAAGGTTGGTGGGTTCAGTGGTGTTGGAGGAGGAGGAGGCTTTATTGAAGAAGGCAATGAGAGAAGGGTTCAGTCAGC
>NW_005842189.1:1116410-1117398 GCF_000455745.1 Alligator sinensis
GGAAGAAGAGGAAGAGAGGAGGTCAGGAGGAAGAAATGAGGAGTGAAACAGTGATTGAAGGGAAGAGGACAACTAGTGGGAGGAATAAGCCAGACCTGTAAAGAGAAAGAACATGAGACAAAGTGAAAGAAGCAGCAGCAGATAATCCGTTCCTAAGAATAAGCGCAGTAGTAACAGGGAAAGGAGAATGGAGAATTCGGACAATGAATAGATATGAATTTATTTTTAAAATATTTCTTTAATTTTGGGATGTTAAAGTGGAACATTTGAATAGTCTTGGTTGCCTTTCCTACCCAGAAGTCTTGGGAAATTTCATATTGAAGGCAAAAAGAGGAGGATTTTTGGAAGATGGATGCGGCAGTAGGTGAGAGAGAAGAACTTAAGGAGATAAGTTTTATTGCAGGAGAAAAGATGAGAGAAAGGACAATAATTATTCAAATGTACACAGACAAGCTTGAGATGGGAGACAGAGACAAATGCCTGAACAAAAAGTTATATATGTTGAGAAGATATTTGATAAATATGGTATATAGGTGAGATCGTGGCGAGCTCATCTGCCTTCATTAGCATCTGCTAATGAAGGCAGATGAGAGGAGTCTTGGTGGGATAATGCATTTACCATCAGTAATCCAAGTAGGGCCACACCGAGAGTTTACAGTGTATTTCAGATAGTCTAAACTCTGTAGCACGTGTGAGCAGGAAGGACACCTGACCACATACTGCCAGTATAAAATATGCTACAGATGTGAAGGGAAATGGCACAGGGCAGTGGAATGCCAAGAAATTCTGACGTGTGATATCTGTGAGGAAGAGGGACATTTACAGTGCTGATGCCTGTGGTCCTTCTTAATTAAAGCTAGATCCACAGAGGAGCAGCAGAGACAGGAAAAGTGTGGAGGGAGATGTTGAGTCAGAATGCATGACAATGCAGGAGACACCACAAGAAAGAAGAGCCAGAGAGGAACAGCGTGAGATCTACGTTGGGACG
>NW_005842189.1:1117429-1139446 GCF_000455745.1 Alligator sinensis
TTTGTATATCGAAGAGAGGGAACAGAAGGAAAAGTAAGTGGGACAAGTGACTTTGAGACAGAGGAGAGAGAAGGGAGAGACAAGAGAATGATACAGGAAGGGGGAAGAGTGAGGATAAAGTAGGAGAAAGAAGAAGAGAACCAAATTGAAACATGAAAGAAATCATATGCTGTGAAGCTAAGAAAAAAGGCAGACAAAGAGAGGGGGAGAGAGATGGCTTAGTGAAAAGCTCATTGGAGCTACTGTGTTCTGGGTTTAGTGGAGAGGGGGAAAGGATGGCTGGGGCAGAAAAGTACAGGAGAGGGAAAGGGAGAACCTTTTTAAATGTTAAAGCAATAACACAACTGACAAAAACTATGGGGATGCGAAAAGGGGGAGGATTAGAGCCAATGGCATCAAGCTGCAATGTAGAAGACTTGTAAAGTGGTAGAGATCTGAACTTTAAATGGATAAGCATGACTTTGTGTATTGCATCTGTAAGCGTGTTATCAAGGAAGAGGTGGGATAAGATTATGCCAATATTGAGTAGGGTAACAGTGGATAAATGTTTCCAGGAGTTTTGTCATAATAAAAAAAAATTTCCCCTCTGCATGTTTGCCCATTGTGGGCCATTTGTTTTATAGTTATGCTCAGTGTTGGCTGCATTTAATAATTAACTTCATAGGTGGTTTCCATTGCTGAGCAGATGGTGCTTTTGGCAGCAGTTTAATGATAGACAGTGTATTTAGTAATATTTCCTTGTATGTGATTATAAGACAAGGGGCTTTTTCCCCATGCCAATTGGGAGGGAAAAATCTCATCTTATATTTGAGTAAATATTGTATTCAGTTTATCTATGGTTTTATTAAAGTAGTAATTTGAGATATAGTAAAATAACTTAGAATGTATCAACAATGAATAGAATATTTCTTGTTAGTGCTTCCTTTTGTCTAATATCATTTTCAATTGATAAAGAGCCTACTTGATTTTACTTTTCCTGTGTAATATTGTTGGCTACATTTTCTGATTTTAGTTTAAAGCTGGACCCTTTCCAACACTTAGTTTCTTTTAGTTGTGTCAAAGGCTTTCAGGCAGCGTTCATATAATATTAATTATATCCAAAATAAGTTGTTGTATTAACCTTCCTGTTCTTAATTCCTTTAATTTCTAAATAGACTCTATTAGATGCAAATCATTCTACTATTAAATCCTATGAGAAAAAATAAAAGAAAGGAAGGTAGACACCTCACCTGATTCTGCTTAACAGAAAAAATAACTCCTGTGCACATTTTTACACATACTCTTGGCTTATTTTGTCAATGGGTTTGACTGGATCATTATCACAGTTTCACAGTAGGTAGGAAGTAACTTAATGAGAGCCATGCATTATTTGGGTGGTTGGTTATTTGGATATGATTGATGACAGGGCTTGAAAAATGTACTTGATGCATACCAGTCAAAGAAATTAGCCTCCTAGCCAGATAGGTTTCTGGCTCTGCTCATAGCAGAGCTGATCTGGGCTAGGGACAGACATTCAAAAAGCCTGAGCCTGAATAGATTCAATCTTTGCAGGTTAGTCTAACCTGGCTGGGCTAAATCACTTTGTAACCACCCAGACATTCCAGAAATGCCAGCACATGCCTGCAGTGGGTCAGGCTCGAAGCCAGTGGATGCTAGAGCAGCCTTCTTTTCCCTTGTACAGCCGTGACCTGAGGGGGGCATGGCCAGGCCCTGGCAGGATGCTCTGATTAGCCCAGCAGGGAATTGATAAGTGTTTATCACCCCTAACTCAGTGTTTATCACCCCGTTAAGAAAATGACAGAGGGACATTACCTTCTGCCTGTTGATTCTACCTGTTGATTCAGCACAGACTCTTGCCAGCATGTGGTCTGTTAGCTAATACACGGACACCTCCTCAGCAAGGCGGAGGGGAGGGGAGGGAATATCTGCTTAGCGGAGGGGTAGGGAGCAGGCCGCAGTCTTGCTGGAGCTGCAGTCTGGAAGCAAAGGGTGGGGGCAGCTCTGCTGTGGAGCAGAGAGCCCTGCCCAGTCCAGAGAGCATGCCAGGATGCTAGGGGAGTCTGGCTTATCTTAAACCAGCAAAGGGTCTGGGACAGACATTGCATAAACTGGTTTGACCCAAATCAGTTCAACCTGTTTGAATGTAGTATCAGACTTATCTCAAACAGGTTTCAGCCATTTTCAAACTGATTTGTGTACACTAAACATCTGTTCTGTTACAGGTTTAAACCAGTTACTGATTACTTAAACTGGTTTGTGTGTAATTTCTGTTCCTAGCCCAGGTGTTTGGGTTGGGATAGTAGGTCAAGAGTGGAGAATTACTTCCTTGTCATGATCCAACCATTTTCTCCTTTGATTTTTAGAATTTAAGAGCATGCTGCTGGATAGCTTGAGGGGCCTCTCTCCAATTACTCTGTTCAGTGATTTCTCAGAGAATGCTTGTGTTTTCTTCAGCATTGGTTGCTTAATTGTACTGCTGTTGACTGAACTGGAACAAAAACAACCCCCAAAAGAAGACTGGCATTTTTTCAGTGTTAATTTCAGACTGGCAATACATTTATCATGAGAGACAGGTTTGAGACTATATTTGGAAAAAAGTACTTCATTGCATCTGCAGTTTGTGTCATTTTTATTATATTGTATGATGTGTGTATGTAACTAACAAATTACATCTGATATTTTTCCTGCCATTTAAATAAACTGTACTTGAAAATCAACTATACATTAAATTTGGCATACTATTAAAATGCATTTTAAAAGACTTCATTTCTTTCTTTCTTTCTGTCTTAGGGAACTCTTGGAGTAATCCTATAGAAGTAACAGCCCTTTATTCATTTGAAGGACAACAACCAGGTGACTTGAAATTCAAAGCTGGAGACAAAATCCTTGTCATAACTAAAACAGATTCACAGTTTGACTGGTGGGAAGGAACTATAGAAGGACAAACTGGCATCTTCCCAGCCAATTATGTTACCTTAAACCACAACTAAACTACAGTCAATGGCCTTTTTTTCCTCTAAATTCCTTTTCTTAAATGTACACTGGACAGTGCAGACCTGGTTTTCAATTAATTTGTATTTTTTTTAAACAAATTTTCCTATAACATTTTTGTTCTGTTTCTAATTTCAAGAACCTTTGATAGAATTGATTTTTAAATGGAAAAGATAAGTTATAAACTATAAATTCAAACTAGACATGTTAGAAAAAAATTTTGATAAGTATTTTATTTTTATCAAATGTTTTGTTTCTGTAATCAGTGATAAATATTCTATAAACTCTATCAAGTAATTGTAATTTACTAGGTTCTCAGGAAATGCTCAGGCATTTATTTCAGGGAAGCTTGTTTGATTATATGATGGAAAATACTCCCTTTGTATCCTCTAATATGTTCATTTCCAGCTGTGCTGGTTAACTGTATAATCATTTTTACAATGTTTTTATCAATCTTTTTTTTAGTTATAGTACAGAGAATTCTAGCATTTTCTAAACACGGTCTTATAGAGCCCTCTTCATCATAATGTCTGAGCACTTTCCAGTTTTTTATTAAAAGATGCTACCAGTGCCTGCCCAGTGATCCGTTCTTTCCTTACAGGAAGAAGTATTTTGTAGTATTTGTTTTAGCAGAGTTGGTTTTTACTTCAATATTATGTATATTCTGCTATGTATTTTATATAACAGGAGGCTAGGGTGAAAATGTGCACATCGCATGGGGAGTGGAAGATGGTGAGACTTTACAACAGTCTCAGCTCCTGAAGGAGTTCATTTCATAGTCTGGAAATAACCACTGAGAAAAATCTCCCTCTCTCTCACTCGTGTTCCCTTTACTAATGTGTTCTGTCTTGGTACTTTGGAAGAAAGCAAAATTCAAAATTATACATTCTCCTGCTCTCCTTTAGAATAATAATATTTATGCATTCAGGTAATATAATGTAATTATAATAATAGTAGTATACATTCCAGAAAGACATTATGGGGGGAGGGGAGGTAATAAAAGAACTGCCAGAACAGAAGAAACCTTCTCCGAAAATGTGTGAGAAATGTGTAATTATACTTAGTACTTCTAAACCACCATTCATGTATAGAAGGTAAGCAATATTGTTCCCATCTTGCAGATGCAGGAAATTTTCCTACAGAGAGATTCTGACATGCAAGATAATATAGCAAGTTAGTTGAAGAGACTGAAATAGAACTTGGATCTTTTGTCCTGTGGGCCCCGGTAGATTAGCATTATCTCACTTTTGACATCAAAGAATGAGATTAAACTTCCTCATGCGATGTTCTCTGTCACTCAGAAACAGTATGTTTAGACTATTCTTTAGGTCTTTCTTTTGAAGTTGTCCTTTGTTATATTCTTGCTTTTCCTGGCATTTCTATGAATACCATCTAACAATCTAACATGATCTTTCCAGCTACCAAGTCATGGTTGTAATATAAACTTGGAGTGCAGCACTCAAAAGGCAGAATTTCTGCTTCTTTTTTCTCTGCCAAATGTTTCTCTCAGAAGATTTTTCAAATGAGCTTCTTTACTAAGTGGGGTAAAAAGAGAAACTCTCTCCCCTCCTTGGATTTTTGTTTTATAGCAATCACAGCTCCAAAGGTTACTAATTTTTTTCCTCCAAATGAGTGCAGCTCCTGATGCTCAGTCCTCAGTCTCACTTGAAGTTCCCAAAACAGAGGCAGTTTATTTTATGCTTTAGGGCATTTGACACCATTAGCTTATCTTACACTGTCTAGATAGCATCCAATCTTACACTATCAGGATGGGGGTGGGCAAATTCTGTGGTAAAAAGTGAGGCATGAAACCAAATTCTCACACAAGCAGAAGATGGGCCAGAATCAGAATCAAGTCAAGGAGCCAGAAGGAGTATGTCCTGGTGAAAGCTAGCACTCTGAGGGCACATCTACACGTGTTATTAGCGAGCAGCAATAAACTCCGGAGCACATTGTGCTGATGTTTATTGCTCCCAGGTGCCATGTTTGCACGTTCACCCAGGACCACAGCGCATTGAGCTGGGCTGGAGCTGCCCCATCTGCCAAAGGTTCTGGGGGTTTAGCCTGCCATCCTGCTGCTGCTCCAACATGGCTCAACAGGCTGGCCGAGGCATGAAGGTGCTCCAGTGTGGGGCTAGTCCCCTCACTGAAGCACCCTTGTGCTCCAACCAGTTGCATCGGCATCTACATGTGCGGTGCTGTGGAGTAAAAATATCTGCAGCAGGGTAGTACTTGTATTGACAAGTACTACCTTACTGCAGAGTAAGTTTCCTGCAGCCTATTAGGGCCACACGTGTAGATGCAAGATGTTCACTTTGAAGCTAATTAGTCTACATGCAATAAACATCTCATGTAGATGTGCCCAGTAGCAAGTATGGTGGGCAGCCTGAACTGGGCTTAAATAGTTCAGCTGCTTCTGCTAAAAAGCCACCTAATTCTCCACAGTGCAACCAGGGCACTTCCAAGATTGCTGGTGGAAACAAAGCCCCCGGCACCTGGCTCATCTCTGCATGCTCCAACCCCAGAAGCAGGGCAATCAGCATACACTGGAGGTGCTCCCCATGGGCGTTCTTCAGAGATCTGTCTGGCATACTTGAGAGTAGTGGTGGGACAACCAGTTTCAGGTGTGGTGAGCACAGTAGGGGTTGGTGGTTGTGCAGGCAAGAAACTATTGGTGGCAGTCTCCAGAGTACCTCAGAAGCAGTGAAGATGTGTTCTATGTTCCCAGAGCTGCAAAAGGTCCTTGCAAAGCTGCCCCCCCACCAAAATGTAAAAGCTAGCAGATAGAATCGGAAAAAATATGGCTGGAAAGATCTCAGGAAGTTACCCAGTCCAAGTCCCTGCCTCAGGCAGTTTCACTGCATCCAAACCCTCCCATACAAGTGCTTGTCTCTTCTATTGCCAAAACCACACAATCAACCCTATCAAAAATACTAAGCACGCCCCAACCTGCCACAGGTCAAGCAGGGGGATAAGGGCTGTTAGTGTCCTGCCACTATTAAAACACACTCAAGATATCCAAAGAAGTCTGTGATCCCTGCTACAGAGAAAGGCAAAAACACTTTGAAATTCAGACTTCTTCCCCCTTTATGTTTAGTTCAATATTTATTCCAAAATATGCCATTCATAGGACTGCTTTATCAGTCATCAATTCCATTTAAGAAAGCTTCCTAATTCTCTACTTATAGAGGTTTCTTATGGAGAATAATAAAGATAACACAAACCACCAAAAAAACCGCAAAACCAAAGTGAATGAAACCTCTCAACTATCTAAATGCCAAGACTTGTTCATTGATATTGCTACTATTTTAATGGGCCTGAAAGTCATGTGTGTTATCTGAATAGACTTGTAAGTCAGCTATTTAATATTACATTACATCATTAAATGTATTAACTTCAAGTTAGATATACAAGTATCAAGTAAAGCCTGCATTATACATGCTATGGTACCTTATTAGCTTTTTTTCTGTATATTTGGCTTTCTTTTCAGAAAACAAATAGACTTACCATCAGAGAAATAGGAAGTTGTTAAAGCTCCTTAATCCCTCTCAGGTAACTACTTCTATGCAAATCTCAAAATCAAGGTATATGGACTTGCTCAACAGAATAGGAATATTTTTTTCTTTATCTAGAAATTCCATTTCTGTGATATGGCTAGTCTGCTGTTTTGACACACTCGTTAAGGAAAAATGAGAGCTTCCTACAATATATTTGCTCACTGTATTCTCTGCAGTATAAAGTTGGTCGGTTATTAAGCCGCAGGTATATTTTTAAACATTAAAGAGTACCTCTTAGCTCCAGAAGTTTGTATGTGTTTATCTGCCCTCTCCCCTCATTGCCCCCCTCACCAGCTGCAAATGCAGCAGAGAAAATTAAAGACTCACTGCCAAGAATGGAGAAATAGGTAGGTAAGAACCAAACTTTTCCTACTGCATCTCCAAATCTGTTCTTTTCCACCTACACTGATACATATCACAGGAACAGTTGGTAGGTTAGGGGGGCTTCAGCCCACCAATATTATGTTATCTTCCTCCACAGATGAGAGGGAGCCTTAGCAGTTATTGGAGTTATGGACACACTGGAGGGTAGAATGACCTAGACAGACTGGAGAAGTGGTTTGCAATTAATCACATGACATTCAGCAAGGACAAGTGCCAAGTCCTGCACTTGGGATGGAATCATTGCATACATAAACATAGCTGGGAATGACTGGCTAGGCTGCAGCACTGCACAGAAAGGACCTGGGAGTACAGTAGACCAGGGGTTAACATTTTGGCTGGAGTGCCAAAAACACCCCAGGATAATTTTGAATTTCACTTTCTTTCAAGGTACCCCCAAGGTAACCTGGTGCACACCAGAGCACATGTGGCACAGGTGTTCCCCAGGGACAACTAGTGGCAGCACAAGGTGTCCCACTGCTAGTTGTCCCCTGGGAACCAAATGTCCATGCATGTCTGGACATGGCCAGAGTGTTCGTAAAGGTGATGGAGATAGCCTTTTCTCTGTAGCTGTAGGAGACATGCGTAGGAACAATGGACTCAATCTGCCACAGAGGAAATTTAGTTTGGAGATTAAGAAGACCTTTCTGACAGGGTGGTCAAGCATTAGAATAGGCTACCTAAACAAGTTGTGGACGCTCTATCCCTGCAAGTTTTTAAGAGCAAGTTAGACTGAGATGGTTTAGTTAAGGATGATCCTGCCTTAAGCAGAGGGCTGTACTGGATGTCCTCAGGAAGTCACTTCCACACCTAGGTACTTTCCTATGAACCTAATGCATGTTCATGTAGTATCACAGTACATCACAGTACTTTGTTTTTCTATATATGCTATACAAATAAAGCAACTGAGCATCCTAGATGTTTTTTCAGGATGCTCCACATTTCAAAACTATGTCTCCAAGGATTCCCTAAAACTGAACTTTTGACATGAAATTGGTGACAGATCATGGCCTAATCAAGTCTAGTTTTTGCAAACAAAAACTGTCAGCTACTTACAGGGCGTGTCTATATGTCGCCTTATGGTGATGTTACTATGCCATGGAAATCCTTCTGGAAGTACCAAAATATGGGAGAGTAACCACCCATACTGCACCATACACATGGTGCATGGTTATTTTTAGCTGCTACTTCACCATAGTGGCATGCTAAAATGGGGGGAGTGTGTGGTACAGCTACAGTGAAGTAGCTGCCGGTGGCGTGTAGATGCATGTGACACAACGCGTCCCTACGGTAATGTAGGGTGATGTGTAAACACACCCACAGTCACCAGAATGGCCCGAGACTGTGTCCTTTATTTTGGTACCTTCAAACTGATCACTTCACACAGAGGGCCCTTCTGCTTCTTTCACATGGCATTTGTAAGTCTGGTCCAGGTGAGACTTGCTATCTGTCTTGTCAGGGTTTTATTACCATTTATACTGATTTTAAAAATAAGATCTCAAAGGATTCTGAAAAAGTACACAAAAGGCCTATCTGTGCTTTATGTAGCACAAAGGCACTTTTAAAAAATTTAATGTGAAAAGTCAATAAAAATTCTTAGAAGTACAGAGTGCATAAGAAAGAGCTACAACATCCACCCATACTGAAATGGAGAACTCAAAACAATACACAGTTGTCTGTCAGGGATTTGTTCTTTCATCATGTCTATTTAGCCTGTAAAGTTAGAGGACCATCGGGAACAGGATGAAGTCTGACCAAGTCATACAGGTAAATGAAGCATATGTTAGTAACATCATATACGCTGATGACTTCTTGGGTACAGCATAAGCTGAGATATGAGATATAATATGAGATTGCAATCCACAGGGCCAGCAAGCAAATAGGAATGAAGATCAAGGCCTGTAAAAGGAAACATATGTAAGTAAGCAAGATAAAATCTGGCTGTATTCCAGTGGAACAAATTGACAGCTTCAGATATTTGGGAACTTTCATATGGGGTATGAAATACTGAAATCAAAGCCAGAAGTCAGCAGGCAGAATCCATGTTTAATACCTATAGTTTCTTGCATGCCGTGCACCCACAAACAATGCACACATCTTGCTTGGGGAAGGCAGAATGAAGAATAAATTTTTCCAGTCATGCCTAAATGCTGACTGCAGTCAGGAGACTGCTGGGGCTGTGGCCATGACAGGATTAACACCGACTCTGACCCTGAGGTATCCACCCTCTCACTCCCTGAGACTGGCAGAGGAAAAGGATGACAGCCATCTTCCAGCAGTGTCTCCCTGCTTCTTATACTCCAGGTTTCTATTCCAGTAAAGAAAAATCCCACTTAAGACATGCAACCCAGTTTTGTGTGTGGTATACGAGTAAATACAGTAAACGAGTGCTACAAATAGTTGAAACTCCTTTACATAGATATATGTATGTACATATGTATTATTGGATCCTTACAGAGGATGTCAACATACGTTGTAGGTCTTTTAAAGTCTCATGTAACAGGAATATATCTCAAAGTAGCAGGATGATGAGAATGCAAACCAGTGAGATACTATATAAGATGATACTGGTTTGTCAATAAAGTAATCCAGAAAAAGATGTCATATGATGTATCCCATAAATATGATCTTGTCACTAGCACCAAAAGACAAAACCGAAGGAAAACCTGTTCTCATGTTTTCCCCAGAAGTTATTTGAACAGCACAGTGGAGTGGATTGGAAAGCAACACAAAATGCAGACTTTGAATCTGGTTTAGGATTGAAAGATGTGGAATGCAGCCTATTACTTCTGAATTCAAGATGTCAACTAAACTGGTAAGGCCAAACTTTTTTGGCAGGTGTGATAGAAAGTAGCCCTTAATCCTTCCCAAGTGCCACTTTGGTCCCCTTCCCCAATCTAATCTGTTTCTCCACTTTCTGCTCCCTGTCCTGTGCTCCCTGCCCAACTTGCTGCTCTTCTTTCTTCTTCCTGCAGTATCAGCCACTGTGCTGCCCATCCCCTCACGGACCTGCACTGTGCCACGCACAGAGGGTGCCTGTGCCAATTGTGCCAGACATGCATGTTGGCCACCCCTGATCTACCTACCCACCAAAGGAAAATATTAAGGACTGTGGGCTATGTGTTTAATATCCTCAAATAACTTGCTTGTACAGTTCATTTTAGCACTCATGCTAAAAAGAACGTGTTATTCTTTCCTTCTACAGAACCCAAAGAAAGATTGACTGACTTGTCTGGTTTCTTCAAATAATCAAACTGCATGGTACAGGGCTTCAGCCAATCACTTACAGTAATATGGAAGGAATTTTTTTCCTCAGTGCATAATTATCCATATTTATACTGTGTAAACTCATCCATACTAATCTCCAGGTCAGATTGACAGGTAACTAGCTGGAGACAGGGGGAGAGATGTTACCATCTTCTACAGCATGAGGTGTGGTTTGGAGAAGATATGCCCAGATGATCCTTAATTGCAATGGAGGCTCTCCGGCATTTGTAAGCATTAGCCTTTCCTGTTCTGTGTCCTTGTCAAACACTTCAACCTCCTGAAGTCTGAAATTCTTCATGGGTGAAATTTATTTTTCAAATGCAGGAGATCAGACTAGAAGATACCTAGACTAAAGGTCCCTTCTGTTCCTAACCCTATGAAGTATCATATAATGGCTTGTTCAGTCAGCCTCATCCTGTTGGCAAAAAGAGGTGAAAGGCAGGCACGTGCTTTGCTTATTTTTAGCGTGACCTAGAGTAGCTCCTCCTAACAGCCATGCTTTGAGTGAATAGACAAGATACTGTGGCAAGCAAAACTGATGACCCTGTGACCCTTCATTACCCCACTGAAACCTTGTCATCTTGAGCTTTGTTTAGCTAAGTGCTTTCAAAAAAAATATCATTACCAGAATGAAATATAGATAAAGGTTCAAAGGAAGAAGAAAAAGTTTGATTAGCCTTGATTATCACAGTTAGCTGCCCTGAGAAAACCTCTGATCTCATCCTGTTCTCCTGGAGACCATACCATGCGGATTTTCAAGCCTCCATCACCATTCTTGGGACAGAATCACATGACTCTCTCCCTCTAGACCTTTTACTTTGGTTGAAATACCCTAAATATACTATCTGCTTAGCAGCTCTGAAGTTCTTTCCTATCAAAAGGAGAATGCCTTCAGTAAGGACAGCATAATGTATTCAACAGAACGGTTTTTCAGAGAAACATTTTTAAAGGCAGCACAAGGCTTATGAAAATGTCTTGTTAACCTGGTGGTCACCCATATCCTCACGAGAACCTTAGCAGATAGTTCCACACTTTTCAGTTCTTTGACTGAGAATGTATCTCCTTCCCTCTAACTTCGGAGTGCTGTCTTATCTCACTTCAAGCCCTGTGTCATCTCAGTCTCCTTGAACCAAGCCAAGCCAGTCTGTTCTTTAACCTTCGGGACTAAAACTTCAAATAACTTATTTCAATGTTTGAAGATTTGCACTAATTATCTACTGTTGCCTCTTCATTTTTGCAAGAACCATCCTTTAGACGAATGTTTCTCAAATGAGGATACACAGGAAGCTTTTAGAGTGTATGTGAAGGAATGGGAAACAGCAAGAAGGGAAATAGAAATGGAAGAAAAGAAAAAGAAGATGAATATGCACTATCTTGTGGTATTGGAGAGGTTACAATATGATTGTAGGGACTTTTGATCTAATTTTGGCCTTTCATTATTCCAAAACCTTGTTGATCATTAATCTTTTCTGTATGAGCAGGTTTTGATTTGTACGGCTAAAGAATGTCTGCTCTTTGCAATAGTTCCAAATGTTTTCTGGCCAAATATTCTGTCATACTAAAGATTACTAAAACTCTCTCTCTCAATTATTTTTGTATTATTTTTAATACAATTATTAAATAACTATTTAATATTATTTTTAATCTGTGATTTAAATGAGGGCTTGCTAAATCCAACTTAATCTGTCCTTCACTTCTTGGACTATTGCACTTTATCGTGCATCAGCAGATGCATGACGAATAGGTCCAAGGAGGTGATACTTCCCCTCTATCGGGCGCTGGTCAGACCGCAGTTGGAGTGCTGCGTGCAATTCTGGGCACCGCAATTCAAGAGGGATGCGGATAACCTGGAGAGGGTCCAGAGAAGGGCCACTCGTATGGTTAAGGGCCTGCAGACCAAGCCCTACGATGAGAGACTAGAGAAACTGGACCTTTTCAGCCTCCGCAAGAGAAGGTTGAGAGGCGACCTTGTGGCTGCCTATAAGTTCATCACGGGGGCACAGAAGGGAATTGGTGAGTATTTATTCACCAAGGCGCCCCCGGGGGTTACAAGAAATAATGGCCACAAGCTAGCAGAGAGCAGATTTAGATTGGACATTAGGAGGAACTTCTTCACAGTTCGAGTGGCCAAGGTCTGGAATGGGCTCCCAAGGGAACTGGTGCTCTCCCGTACCCTGGGGGTCTTCAAGAGGAGGTTGGATATGCATCTAGCTGGGGTCATCTAGACCCAGCACTCTTTCCTGCCTATGCAGGGGGTCGGACCCGATGATCTATTGAGGTCCCTTCCGACCCTAACATCTATGAATCTATTTTTCCCTGGTGTAAGAAGGTGGAGATGGGACGGTGAGTGAGCAGAGTTTCCAGGTTAAGCATTCACATGTAGTAGATTGTACAGAACAAGGGACAAATCCAGAGAGGGTGCTATGGTGCAGCTGCACTCCCTCCTGCCCCACTTTGATCACTATACACTGTTCTCTACAAGTGGCACCCTAGTGTGTGGCAGCAATAAAAAAGCCAATGAAATGTTGAAAATCATTAAGAATGGAATTGAAAACAAAATGGAGAACATCATCAAGCCACTACAAATCCATGGTGCACCCACATCTTGAATACACTGTACAGTTCTGATATCTGAATCTCAAAAAGGGTGTTGTAGAATTGGAAAAGGTACAAAGAAAGGCAACTAAACTGATCAATTGCCATACCAGGAGAATCCAAAAAGTTTAGAATTCTTCAGTTTGGAAAGGAGAAGGCTGAGGGGGGATATGAGAGCACAGAGGCGGAAAGGGATCTTGGTGTCATTATTGACTCCAAGATGAACATGGGCCGACAATGCGAGGTCATGGTTGGCAGGGCTAACTGGACCTTGTCGTGCATCCACAGATGCATCTCGAGTAGAGCCAGGGAGGTGATCCTCCCCCTCTATGCGACGCTGGTCAGGCCGCAGCTGGAGTATTGTGTCCAGTTCTGTGCGCCCCATTTCAGGAGGGATGTGGACAACATGGAGAGGGTCCAGAGGAGGGCCACCCGCATGATCCGGGGACAACAGGGCAGACCCTACAGTGAGAGACTGCGGGACCTGAACCTATTCAGCCTCCACAAGAGAAGGCTGAGGGGGGACCTGGTGACTGTCTATAAACTCACTAGGGGGAACCAGAAGGGTTTGGGGGAGACGCTGTTTCCCCTAGCCCCCGCTGGCATAACAAGGAGTAATGGGCACAAGTTGATGGAGAGGAGGTACAGATTGGACATCCGAAAAAACTACTTCACAGTCAGGGCGGCTAGGAGCTGGAACCAACTTCCAAGGGAGGTGGTGCTGGCCCCTACCCTGGGGATCTTTAAGAAGAGGCTGGATACTTACCTGGCTGGACTCATTTGAGTCCCGTTTTTGTTTTTAGGGTGAGTGGTTTTGTTTGTGTTTTTGGGTTGTTCTCCCGCCCTGGCGGGGGGTCGGGCTAGAAGATCTATTAGGTCCCTTCCGACCCTAAAACTATGAAACTATGAAACCAACACAGCTACAACCTACACTCATGAAATAATAATATGTGCTTACACATACCCTGGCATTTTAACAACATCATTAAATGTACAATATTGTACTGATTCTTTAAAAAAATGGATTTTCAAGGCTTTTTTTCCCCATTGTGTGGAGCCCCATGCAATATGGAGCTTAGGTCCCCATCCCTTTCACTTGACCCTAAGGGAAACCCTGATTACCAGGGTGGTAGTGAAAGTTCCCACAGGGTGCTAGAGGGTTTCCAGGCAAGGTGCTTTGGGTAGATGTGATCTCTTTTATTAGACCAACTTTGTTGTCTAAATCAAATTAGTTGGTCTAATAAAAAAGATCACATCTACCCAAACAACTTTGCCTGTCTATGTTGTTAGACCAGCACGGCTACAACCAAGAACCCAGCAACATGGAGGGTTTTCAGACATTCATGAGGGGAAAGCCTCTCGTCTGTGAAGCTTCAAGTTAAAGGAAAGATGGAGAGACAGACAGAAGTCTTTAAGGTTCTCCGTGTGTTTTGCAACAAGCTAGAGTTATTAACGGACACTCAACTATGACCAGAGTAGGAACCCTACATAATAGGCCATGTGAATGAAGGCATAGAGTAAAAGGCCATCCCCAGGGAGTCCACAGATGCATGGTGAATTGAAGAAAGGATAATCTCTTTCCTTGTTTTCTCTTAACTTTTTGCTCTGTCTGGGTTCTGATGCCCTATTTCACATCCATTCCAAACTCTCCAGCTTGTGAATTATATCCATCATGGTTGGGTTGAACCTTTGACTTCATTCTGCTGGAAGGGGTTCATGGTCTATATTTTGAGTCACCTCATCCCTTCACACCCCATCTTCTCTTCCTCTCTGTAGAACAATACATTAATAGCCAAAACCTTTGACAAATGGTCATCTGAAGATTAAAAGCTTTTGAATTGAATCAATATTTAGTAATTCACTGCTTTAGCACCCTACAGTCTTTGTGTCCTGGGATGCTTCTCTCATATGTTGTCAAGGGAACTTGTAGAAGTTTTCCTACGTGCAACTTTACACCAAAATCACAGAATTGAACTATTTTTAGCTTCCTGGGAGTGGACTCCAAAATGTTCATTACGTTTCAAGCTCCAAGTAGAAATAAAATCAGGGCTAGATTTCGTGTGTGCATTGTGTCACCCATTTTAATACTACATAACAACTTATGTCAGGTGTTATCAAATTAGATATAAACACTGAGTCAAACCCTCAGTCAGTGTAATTTGGTTTGCTCCATTGATTTCAGAAGGCATACCACTGGCCCTCTAGATGTTTTTCTTCTATTTACTCAAATCTCCCGTCATTCATAAAAGTTGAGTATTCCTTTTCCTCCTCAGTATCTACATGTATCATTTTGGACAACATGTGCATGTGCTTCCCAGTTCCAAAAACGAAACCCTACAACTTAGTTTTCCAAATCTGCTCCCAAATCTGTGCTCACTGACTACCACAGGGAAATCTAGAAACATGGATTTCAAGCCAAGAAGAAAAATCAATCTTTCTCATCACGGTGCGATGCATAATTTGCATTGAGCTTTCATGAATGTGGACAAGGATGGATAAAACTCACAGAAGCTTACAGGTATAGAGCGCTGGTGATACGGGAAATGTGTGAACAGAAGTAGGTGGCTGCAGCCAGAGAGATGCTGGATTGAAGTTAAATTTACTATATATTATGGGCATTTAATAAGAGGAAATTAAAAGCACTGAATACAAGTTGCTTTCATCTGACACCTTGAACAAGATTTTTTTCTACTGGCTGGTGTATCCAAAGGGAAAAAGGTAAATTCAGCGGTGAAGGAAATGAAAAAAATAAGGTAAAAGCTGTGAGAGATATAAATTAATATATATGTACTTTATGTACTCAATTTGTCTTTTTTAAATGATTTCCCTGAGAACTTGTCTTCTACACTTTTTTTACAGTAAACTCAAAGAGAAATTTCAGGAATTAAATATTCATTAGTGTTTTTAATGACTATCCAGTTTTAGGAGGGAAAAGAATTCATTTTTTTATCAGTAAAATTCAGAGCCTGAATTAGATTTATCATTGCTTAAAATATCAAAATCTGGTTTTTTTTAGACCAAGAGAAACCAGAGCATCTCCTCTGGGATCTTTAAGAAGAGGCTGGATACCTATCTGGCTGGACTCATTTGAGTCCCGTTTTTTGTTTTTAGGGTTCTTTTGTTGTTCTCCCGCCCTGGCGGGGGGTCGGGCTAGAAGATCTATTAGGTCCCTTCCAACCCTAAAACTATGAAACTATGATAGAGGTCTATAAAATCAAAGGTGTGGACAAAGTGAACATGAAACTATTATTTACCAAGTCCCAGAATACTAGAATGAGGCAGCACCCATTGAAATTAGTAGAGGACAGGTTTACACCTAACAAATACTTTTTTTGTGCAATAAGTAGTTAATTTCTCAAATTCATTGTCTTTTGTAGTGGCAGACAGCATGGCCAGGTTCAAAATGAGACTAGACAAATTCATGGAAAATAGATCAATTAATGGCTGTTGAAAAGAATGGTTAGAGATGTTTCCTCTAGCATCTTCAGACCAATAATGGTGGATACCAGCAACAGTAATGAATAGAGGATAGAACACTCTTGATATATCTGATTCAATGTTTTATCTCTAACGCAGCGGTTTTGAACCTTTTTCAGTCGAAGTACCCCTGGGTCTCAGAGTGAGACTTCATGTACCCCCTTTCAATGGGAAATTAATTTTTTTAGGCCCTTTGACCTGTGTTAGACAATGTATGAAATATCTCTCACATAGCCCCTGATGAGGCTTCATTTACCCCCTAGGGGTACATGTACCCCCGGTTCAGAACCACTGCTCTAATGCATGCATTTCTGCCACTGTCAGAGACAGGATATTGGGCTACAGCATTCATTGTTCTGACACAGTATGACAATTCTTATGATCTTATGCCCAACAGTAAGCTACAAAGCCAATGTGGTACTTACTTTTCAAAGAGATCTTCCAGCAACTCATGCTGACATAAAAGAGAGTCATATGTCCTTGGCACTGTTAAAAATTAGACCATCTACATTTATGGCGCATAAACAGGAAGATGAGAGCTTACTTTTAAACACCTATTTTGGAAAACCATGGCAAAAATGTTACTTAGAAAGTCATCTTGGTGTGGAGGATGCAAACTTACATAATGCCTCTTGGATAAATTTGAGCCTGGAAATGCCTAGGAGAGTCCTTTCTTGGGATGTTTGTTGATCCTTGGTCTTAGCTGAGTTAGAAAAAAAACCTGTAAAACAGACCTCTCTTAGTGTTTTGTGTATAATTTGAACAAACAACTTAAATCTGTTTTACTCTTCAGACAAGGTTTCAATTATTTTGTGTAAATACTTGGCCTCGATTTTATTTACAACAGATGAATCTTAAAACTGCAATTATTTTCAGTAAATGATGTATGTAGTTCAAAAAAATGAAGCATTGATGAATGTCACAAGGCGGGGTCCTGGAGGATGGCCATGATCTCCCCAAGGCCCCCTTCCCGTGCCAAGTTGGCCCAATGGACACCCTCAACTCTTGCCCACCACGTCTTTGATGACAAAATATATTTGGGATGCTGCCTTTTACACCCTCTTGGTCACGTCTTGCTGGACACTCGGATCCCATGGTTTCCCGGACCCCTCATGGGTCCCGCTTTGCAATGGGTGCTTCAGGGGCACCCTAGCCTTATGGGCTATGCGTGGCTCCAACCACCCCTTTACTACGCCCCAAGTCTTGCAAATGGAATGGACGTTGTTCGGTCACGGCCTTGTTATAATATGGCCCTCTTGTCCTCTCTGGGCCCTGCACTGCCCTGTCTGGCTCTGCCCCCTTCCTCTGGGGTTTCTCAAAAGTGCTGTCCCCTTCCTCTGGGGCTCACCATACCCACACTGGAGCTGCTCGCCAATGCCCCCTCTCTGGGGCTTCTCGCTGCCCCCCTCTCTGGGGCTCACCCCACCCACACTGGGGCTTCTCATCAGTGTCCCCTCTCTGGGGCTTCTCAACTGCCCCCCTCTCTGGAGCTGGGGTCAGTGAACCCCGAATGCTGCGCCCTTGCTGGCGCTGGGGTCCCCACAATGCTGTGGGTTCCCTATGAGGCCTCCTCCAACCCCTAATAGCCTCACCCAAACCACCGGTGACAAACAGCAAACAAAATGCAAGCCCCTCGGCTATAACTTAAGTGGAAGCTGCCCGGCTATAACAACATTCCAGCCTACTGGGGAATACTCCATCCCTCAGCTGTGTCAGACGCCACTCCTTCAGTCAGGCTTCCCCTCACTTCCCTGAGGGAGCTCCTTCCCCCTTGGCCACTGGCAGGGAACTGCTAGCTTGGCCTCAGCCCCTGGGCTTTATAAGAGAGCAGGCCCTGCCCCTTCTGGTCAGCTGACCTCCTCTGGTTGCCCTGGCAACCAGCAGCTGGGCTCATCACTCACTGTTAGGGCTGTTTCCCTAGCAGTTTCCCCTCTTTAGGAGCAGGGCACCTAAGTGCTCTGCAACAACGGACAAACCTTACTTAGAGGCACAGGTGTAAATCCAGTATAACTTCAAGGATTTCAGTGGTGTTCCTCCCTAATAACATCTGTGACAGGAAGAGCAATAGTGAGAGCAGACTTCAAAATATCTAGAAGCTAGAACCGGTGTGTAAATGAAAAAGATCAGGGTAATTCCAGCCCACAGGTGCATGCTTTGCAATCTTCAAGCTGGTAATTCAATTCATTCAAATACAAATGCATGCAATAACTGTAAAAGGCAGTAAGTGAAAATTGCAAACATTTAGCATGCAGCAAAAAGGAATTGGTTTCAATGGCAGTCCTGACTGAAGAACTGAGAATCCACAGCAGAGAAGTTCCCCATTGCTGGACGTGAGGGTGGCATCACCCACTTCTGTGATGTGAGCCTAGTTTAGGTTTATGATATTTTGCTATCACACACAACTTAAGTACTAAGTAAAATTATCTATGATTAGCTTTTCTAAGTGGCTAAGAATGGCAGAGAGTCAGCATGTACTATCTTTGCACAGCTCCACTTAAAAATAAGTTCTTTAGGAGTGAAACTGCTAGTTACTGTATGTGAGTGCAGCGTCCTGTTTAATTAGTCCCTAGTCTCCCTATACATATTAAATAATATTCTTTTCCTTCCTTAAGTGGAGATGCAGTCTGTTAAAGGATTACTTTAATTTGTTCTAGCTATACTTTCCCCATAGACTCCATTTTCTATGAAAAATAGACTTGTCAATTACATTGTGAATTTTGTCTCAGACTATCAGTTGCACTCAGCCTTTGGTATGTCCTTTGTATTTTAGTGTTTCTAATTTCTTTCCATCATATTCAGTTTCTAAATTAAGGCCACATTTCAGCCAGAAACTCAAATCACTCCCATTCTAATTGGTTCTTGTCAGCCATCAGATTCAGACAAGCATGTACATGGACAAAATGCCTTAAGTTTTAGCAGCCCCAAATTGTATCTGATATGTCTTGGGTCATTTCTTTTGCATATCTGATTTAATTCTTTTCAAATGTTCTATATCTTTCCTTGTAGCAAAATTAAAATAGCTTGGGCCTCATCCAGTACCACTAAAATCAACAGGATTTTTTCAATGACTTCAGCAGGCTTTACATCAGACCCTATATCTTTTATTGTTAAAACATTGAAATCTGTGAATTCTGATGTTGACTTTAGCAGGAGCTAGGATGCTTCTCAAGTTACACTATGTATCATTACTAATGTTTACATAATATTAGGAACTAAGTCTATTTGAATATTTCTTCATAGCCAGCAAACTCTCCAGTCTAATGCTCTAAATTACCTTTCCAGTATTTCATATTAATAGAAAACAAGATATTTATTTTTTTCTTACCCCAAGCCTAGACACTGTCAGCATAACCACCATATTGTGTGTTAGTTATTTTCTAGAATAGCAACCTGCATCACCAAAGAATCAGTTCTATCTATTGTATCTATGCTTAAAGCTATCTAGCCTGATTTTTATTCTTGTTAATTACTTCATGCAGATAAATATCTGAAAATCTGTGTACAAATTCTTGTGCTGCTGCAGCAGCCTTCTGAGAAAAAATGAATCTGTTTTTACCAAAAATGGGGAAGAAAAAGCTCGGTCAAGGTTACTGTTTCCTTTGCTTCTCTCCACTTTTCTAGGTAAAGGGTCTGTTAAATGACAGTCAGACAAGTTTTCAGAAGGTAGTTTTTAGTCTGATGTAGCATCTGAGTAGCTTTCATTGTGGTGGGCCAGTAGGGGGCACTTCTGCCTTGAGCCACCCACCTCACTGTGCCCGACCACCTTCCAGGCTCCGAGTGGCTCCCTGGCGTGCCTCACGTCCGGCCGACCCCTTCCCTGGAGCACACCCGCTAGCCTGGGGTTCCCACTGCCACCATCCAAGGCTCTGGACTCAGTTCTAGCTCTGCGCACCTTGGAAGACACAGGCCTGATCGTCCACTTGGTACTAGACCCAATACAGGCACTTGGGGCACTTTCCCAAGTCAGGGGCTTAATAGGAAAGTCTCCCTTAGTCCACAGACCTAAGGGGCCTCCTCGGCATAATTTAGACCCACCCCTCAATAAGTCTCCCACACCGGCCACAAAGGAGAACTTTATTGATTACAGGGGGTAGGGTGAAAACAGGGTAAAAGGTAGAGCAGTATCATAGGAATATCAGAGGGATCCCATAGAGCAAACCAGTATGGCTGAGGTAGCCTTTTAATCACACATCTGAGTTACTATAAGATAAATATTTAGTCGGATCTCGAGTAGCTTACTCACACGCATCATCCAGAGGTGGTTGGAGTTTTCCTCTGGAGGCAGGTCACTCTTTGAGCAAGCGGTTATGAGGAGAGAGCCTGTTTCAGATGGTGAAGCTCCTCTCCCAGTTTCAGATTCACCTCAATGACCGCATGGCTAATCGCTGCCTTCTTCCTGGACCGGGCCTTTAAATAGCCTTTCTGACCTCAGCAGCCCGGTCCAATTGAAGCTGCCAGTGCTGGCCACTAGCCAACCAATTTAAAAAGCATCATGGGTCACCTGGGCCAGTGAGCAGGGCTTTTCCCTCCCCCTCCCCAGGTGACCAGAGAATCCACATCCGAGGCACCAGGCTTTTGTCATGTAGGCAGGGAGGAAGATCCCCCTCCCTGAGGAATTCAACACCAGCCTCTCACGCTGGCAGAGACAGATTTCTGGAGAGGGACACAGACGGTGGCATTTCTGCCACATTCATAACCTGAAAGACTTTTCAACTGTGATAATAAATGCAAAGAAAATTCATTTTTGTTTATTAAGGGTCATCTCATCCTGTGAAGAATACTTCTGTGACATGAAAAGAGAAGTGTCAAATAGTGTTGAGTATTATGGTCTTTGTCTTTCTAGATTGCCATCTCATTGTCAGTCCTTTGCAGCTTATAAAATACCAAATTACATGATAACTTCTGTTATCCCCCTCAGTTTGAAGTAAAGGTTGCAAGTTGTTGTTGTTCACAGATCTTAGAAAAGTTTATTAAAGAGGCCATCCTTAATGGACTGGCCGACGTCAACATCTTAAGGGATAGCCAGCACCGGTTTGTTCCCGGTAGGTCTTGCTTGACCAATCTCATTTCCTTCTACGACCAGGTGACCTATCACCTGGACAAGGGAGAAGAGATTGATGTCATATATCTTGACTTCAAAAAAGCCTTCGATCTGGTGTCCCATGATCACCTCTTGGAGAAACTGGCCAATTGTCGCCTTGGGTCCTCCACAATCCACTGGCTGGAAAATTGGCTCCGGGGTCAGACCCAGAGGGTAGTAATCGATGGAAGTCACTCATCGTGGTGTCCTGTGACCAGTGGGGTCCCCCAAGGCTCTGTCCTTGGACCCATACTGTTCAACATCTTCATTAATGATGTGGACACTGGAGTCAGAAGCGGACTGGCCAAGTTCGCCGATGACACCAAACTTTGGGGCAAAGCATCCACACCAGAAGACAGGCGAGTGATCCAGGCTGACCTGGACAGTCTCAGCAAGTGGGCGGACAAGAATCTGATGGTGTTCAGCGCTGATAAATGCAAGGTTCTCCACCTTGGGAAGAAAAACCCGCAGCATCCTTATAGGCTCGGCAGTGCTATGTTGACTAGCACTATGGAAGAAAGAGACTTAGGGGTCATCATTGACCACCAGACGAACATGAGCCTGCAGTGCAATGCGGCGGCTAGTAAAGCGACCAAAACGCTGGCTTGCATCCATAGATGCTTCTCAAGCAAATCCCGGGACGTCATTCTCCCCCTGTACTCAGCCTTA
>NW_005842189.1:1140349-1160396 GCF_000455745.1 Alligator sinensis
GAACTTTTTCACAGTTAGAGTGGCCAGGGTCTGGAACGGGCTTCCAAGGGAGGTGGTGCTTTCTCCTACCCTGGGGGTCTTCAAGAGGAGGTTAGATAGGCATCTAGCTGGGGTCATCTAGACCCAGCAATCTTTCCTGCTTATGCAGGGGGTCGGACTCGATGATCTATTGAGGTCCCTTCCGACCCTAACATCTATGAATCTATGAATCTATGACAGGCTGAGAGCCCTGGGGCTCTTTAGCCTGAAAAAGCGCAGGCTCAGGGATGATCTGATGGCCACCTACAAGTTTATCAGGGGTGACCACCAGTATCTGGGGGAACGTTTGTTCACCAGAGCGCCCCAAGGGATGACGAGGTCGAATGGTCACAAATTACTTCAAGTTCGTTTCAGGCTGGACATAAGGAAGAATTTCTTTACTGTCCGAGCCCCCAAGGTCTGGAACAGCCTGCCACCGGAGGTGGTTCAAGTGCCTTCATTGAACACCTTCAAGATGAAACTGGATGCTTATCTTGCTGGGATCCTATGACCCCAGCTGACTTCCTGCCCTTTGGGCAGGGGGCTGGACTCGATGATCTTCCAAGGTCTCTTCCAGCCCTAATGTCTATGAAATCTATGAAATCTATGAAACAGTCCCTCAATAAAAGGATGGCAGTCTTTCAGTAGACAGGGAAGTCATCAGTGAATCCGGAGATAACTGAAGAAGTTAATCTGAGATCTGCATGTTTGACTGGAGACATGGCAGACAGTACCAGGAGTATATCCTGGTGATGTTGGGTCACAACTCTTTCCATTTGCCTTTTGGCCTCTGTAGTGAGGCACGTTTGCTCAAAATAGTTGATGCTCTGTCATACATCACAGTGCCACCAGGGGACAATGCCATGCTTGAGTCTCCCAAGTTTTGATGTTAATATCACATTTCTTCAGATTGGCCTTCAAGGATCTCTTCTTTTTGCCTGTCTCTAGAGTGGTGGCCATTAATGAGTTGGGAGTATAGGACCTATTTTGGGATCTTGTTGTCAGGCACCCTTATGACATATTCTGCCCAATGGAGCTGATGCCATATAAACATGGCTTTTATGCTGGTGCTGTTTACTTGAACCAGAACATTGGCATTCACTCTTCTGTCCTTCCAATTACTATGGATGATTTTTTGAAGACATCACTGATAGTAACATTCCCAGGCTTTCAGGTGTTTTTAACATGTCCAATATTGCCCACTCTCATGATTTTTGTTCTTAAAGTCTACACTTCAGGAATGTGACAAATTTAGCTCTTTCTTTTTCAAACACACACACACACACACACACACACACACACAGAAAGAAAGAGCTAAGTTTAAATGTAAATATATATAAATGTAAATATATACATAAAAGAAAGAGCTAAGTTGTTCACATTCCCAAAGCACAGACTTTAAAAACAACTCCAAAAATTGTAAGAGTTGGCAACACTGTATGTCATCCAGGTTTCACACACATGCAGCAGGGAAGGGATGACAACAGCCTGGTAGACAAGAAGTTTGGTTGGGTCCTGATGTCATAATCATCGAAGATGTGATTTTGAAAATGTCCAAAGGCAGCACTAGCAGATTTTATCCTTTTTTCTTCACATGACTTACCAAATTGCCCAAGCTGATCCAGGTTTAAACTTCAATTAAAGAGATTCAAATTTGGATCATACATCAAATAGACGTGCCAATGAAACTGTGAATCAATTATGAGAAACCAAAGAAAGGAAAAAAGATAATTATTAGAAAAAATTATAAATATTTTAATAACAGAAAGCAATGCAGGATCCAACTTATTTTTAATTCTTATTGCTTATTTTAACACTCTAAAGTTATTACCATCAGGGCATCTAACTTATTTTTTATTCTTTATTATTTATTTACCACTTCATTGTCACTCTTTTCAATACGAAGTTGAATGTTGAGTTGCACTGGCTGCATCTACATGAGACACCGACTGTGCAGTAGCCCGTAGCTACTATGCAGTAGCATCTTGTGGCAGATGCTACTGCGCAGTAGTCTTGTGCCATGCTACTGCACAGAAATTCCACATAAATCATACTTTTGAAAGAGCCACCTGGATACCACAAAAAGATTTGCTGCAGTACAAAAAGAAAATCCCCACAAATTGCACACCATTAGTTATGACATACCACCCTTTCCTGGAACCTACACAGAAAACCTTCAAACAATTTCAACTCATACTAGAAGAAGACCCAGTTCTTAAAAAGATATTTCCAGACCACCCATCCTAGACTGTAAATGAGCACCGAACCTCACCAACCTCATCACCAGAAGCAAACTCCCTATGATCCAAAACACACCTAAAGGATCCAGACCATGCCAGGACAAGAAATACAAAACCTGCCAACACATCTTCACCACCCCCACAATAGTTTCAACCTACAACAGAACTATCAGCATTCCTGGATCTTACCCCTGCACCTCCAGAACTGTTCTATATTTCATTCAGTGCACCAAATGTCCTGATGCAAAATATGTAGGAGAGACCAAACAACTGCGCACCAGAATGAACACACACTGAAAATCCTTCAAAGACAAAAATATCCAATTACCTGTGGGTGTCCACTTCTCACAAGACAGTCACTCCCTCTCCAATCTGCCAGTTCTAACCCTCAAAGAGAACTTACAAAACACCTTTCGTATATGAGCCTATGATATTCATAAATCTTCTAGATACAAAAATTCATGAACTCAGTATAGACATTGGATTATGACACATTACAGCCTGCCAGATATCTGATTTACCAGGTACCTGCCTGACCTTATCATTTTACTCCCCCCATCCTTCCTGTGCTCCCCTCCTCTACCTTTTGTCTTCCTAATTTCCAGCTATTTCCTTTTTCACAGACTGCCTCTCTTTTACCTTGGAGAACTCAACTACAGCAGAGTCTACCTTGCTTACTTTTGGCATTATTTCCCCGTCGTTTCCTCCCCTCCCCTCCCTTCTCTACTCTTTTTTTCCCTAATTTCCACCTATTAACATTCTCACTGACCTCTTGTCACACTTCTAGCTTCTTTCATTCCTTGGAGATGTCAGAACAACAGCATGACTGAAGGAGGGTGGTTGTGCCAGAAAGCTTGCAAAGAACAATTTCCCAACTACTCAGTTTGTCTACTAAAAATATCACATCTACCCCAAAAAACCTTGCCTACCTATGTCCTTTGACTCACATGGCTACAACCAAAAACCCTGCACAGTCATTTAGTACTTGTTTACACAAGTACTAACTGTGCAGTAACAACTGCACAGTCAGCATCTCATGTAGACGCAGCCACTAAAAACTGAAGGTTCCTTGTTCTGAAGAACTGTGTCCATAACTTTCATTCAGATTAACAGAATGTTGTTTGCATTATTGTTCATTAAAAGAGTTCAAAAATGTTCTTGACAAAACACAGATATGAAAAGTAGTAAACTGGAGGGAGAACTTCTTCCTTGATACATTTCATATCAAATGCTTGTCTGAAGCAATAAAATGTTAGAGCTATAGAAGTCCTGAGCTGTTAAATGGATGGTCTCATCCTAGAATTTCTTAATTTAGAAGTATTAGTTTCCTACAACCAGCGTACTCTCCAAAGCTTACCAATTCACGTACATCGGTATATCTTTCCATTACATATTAGTATGTTAAGAAAATATGTTTATGTGGCTCTCTGAAGGGTGAAGACAGAATAAGTGCAGGCTTTTTATTCTCTTACATATAAACCTCAACATTTTTTTTAACGTGAAGAGGTTTCCATTAACAACTAGGTTGCAACATCTACGTGAACAAAATATTTAGCATGAGACTGAACAGCTTCACATTAATAGCTCTCAGCTGACAGTATGAAGCTTGGACATTATTGATTACAATTCCAGTGTGATGCACTAACTTGAATAAAGCATGCAAGCAACATGTGCAGGCAAGCCAGATGCAAAACTGAAACATTATCTAAACAGAGCTGATTTCAAATGTTTCAAATGTAAATAACCCACCGGGTGGTCCTTTAGACTGTCAGCAATCATTATTTTCTCCAACATAAACAAGACTGTCAAACAGGATTTTTGTCACAACGATAAAATGTCATTCTTCACTAGTAAATCCTAAATTGTTTTTTTAAGAAAATAACATACCTTCAGAATAAATGAGTTCCTACCCAGATTTAAATGAAAGAATTTTGCAAGCTGTCCTTTAAAAACAGAAGATAGCTGAACAACAAGCTAGGAAATAAAGAATAAGTTTAGTTGCATTAGTAAAGTGATAGACCTTAAAATCTTGTTACAATTCAAAATCCTGTTTGCATTTACCCAGTTTCAATGGTTGACGTGTTTTCAGTACTTTGTGAAATATAAAACAGGTTTATCTTGCGTAAAAGTACTATGTTTTCCATTTCAGAATTTCTTATATCCTGTATTATTTACATATGGAGTTTTGCATACCCTTGTTCCATCAGCTGTTTAGCTCTTCTGCATGTTTCATACCAGACACCCAAGGAAGATTACTATGGTACGTGAAATCTTGTTTAAGTCTATTCTAACCATGAAACTAGTTGGTCTAATAAAAGGTATTGCCAAGAAAAACCCTTGCCCTTTGTATTTTTTCAAGAGCCATTACTTGAATCAAGAAAATTATTGGTAATGGCCTAAAAGATTAGTAGGTCTAATGCCTGCCCTCTTATATATAAAAGTTTCTAATAGCCAGATTAGATGCTCTTAGAATGATATTCAGCATCCAAAATCTCATTGAATTCAATAAAAGGTAGCTGCCTCAATAGCTTTGACCCTAATTCGCATAAATGCATAGTGAAGTATATATTCATCTACTGATCCAACACTCATTGAAGCCAATGAATGGAGTGGCAAAATGTTTAATTCATGTTATAAAAGACTACCTTTTATACAAGATTTCTGGGAAGAATAAATTGTTCAGGATCTCCTTGCTGCCTGATTCAACTTTCCATATGGGAGATGTCTCTCTTAGAGGTCAATCACACATTATGCTCTAATTCTCCATTGTGTTCTGTCTTGTGCTTCAGGACAGAGCATCTTTAGGGCCCTACCGCATCATTTTCTGTTGTCATATAGCCACTTTCTGTACAGCCTGTTTCTTGTTCTGCTTTCATCTGCTATGCTAAAGAACACAGTCTTTAGCAGCTGGCCATCTTTCGTGCAATAGATAGGGAGAAAAAGCTGGAGATTTCTCCTTTTTGTCACATTCCCAACTGTCTGTTTCACATTGATCCTTTTTTTGATCATCTTGTTTCTGCTGTGATTTTACCTGCCGATACGTATAATTAATTATCATTTCATTACAAAGGGCCAAATGCCTGTGAGCATCATTCTTCTTGAACATCTATGTTTCCACTGCATAGAGTAAAATTGTGAACATTCTTGATACAAGAAATCAGGATTCCTTTGTCTCTGCAAGCCAGCTTCAGGTCATCAGTAGTACCCTCCTCATGATCTCCTTGGAGAAAATGTTGTCCCACGTGTTAAGGCTTTCCAAACAGAAAATGCTTTCCATGCTATCCATCTTGTTGCCAGCTGCTTAAATGTCTACATCTTCTCCTTCTTTCCCCCACTTCACTTTCACCATGTTTGTCTTGCCCACATTGATTTGCAACATGAGTCATTCATCGGTCTTGTAGAGAATGTCAACCTAGGTCTGCAAGACCCTCTTCCCCTATGTCCAGCAGATAAATGTTATCTTCAGAATTTCAGTGCACCTTTACCCAAAAGCCTTTGGACAATTATGGTTTTGTCCATCAATCTCTTGAGGTAAATCATAAAGGTATGGGAGATACTAGACTGCTGTCTCTATAATTTTCATTGTCATCTTGAACCAGTTGCTTAGCACACGATTGACAGCAGATGCCAATTGAGCTTCTTTGTAAATATTTTTCAGCAGACTAACCACTCCTGGCTTATGATATATAACCTCAGAACAGCTCACAGACCATCATGCCATACAGAACTAAATTATTTTTGAAATCAACAAAACTATTGAAGACCTTCTGGTCAACTTCTCACTGGCCGCATCTACACAAGATGCTGACTGTGTAGTTGTTACTGTGCAGTCATTTAGTACTTGTTTAAGTACTAAATGGTTTTGCAGTAACTGGAGTTACTGCACAGTTGCACCAAGGAATGGCTTTTTTCATGATGCCGGCTGTGCCATAGCTCATGACTACTGCACAGCAGTATCACATCATGCTTCCAGCTATGTGACACTACTGTGCAGTAGTCACAGGCTACTGTGCAGTCAGCATCTCATATAGACATGGCCATTATGTACTCAGTACTTACCTTTTCCTTGCTGGTGAGCTTTTCTACATAGATATTTCTTTTTTGGTGCTGGGAAGGACATACTGTTCTGCTACAATTTTTCTTTCTATGTCTTCCTACACCTCCTTCCTTTGCAACTTCCCCAGGAGTTCTTGACAGATCACCCAATCTTCCTTTCTAGATAGGCCTTTTGACATGTAGGGTTTGGTCTTGGCTAAACAGGTAACTTTTCTAGGGAACAGTATCTTTCACAAGGAATGGCATATTCTTTGTTATCCCTAACTCTCTTGAGACTGTTTACTCTTCCCTCATTTTACATTTCTATTTGTTGGTCTTAACAGCTCTTTTACTACAACTCTGTCTAACTGAGTAGTATAGTCTAAAGATTTAAAAAAAATGGGGCACACATGTACTGTTTAGGCCTATGCGAATAGGGAAGTATTCAATTCAAATTAGGATTCAGCCAATTCGGAGAATAGTGATTCGATTCAGAGATTTGGATCACTGTCCCAAAATGATTCGGCTTCCAAAGATTTGGCACTGATTCGGAGAGATTCTGAAATTCGGCCATAGACTATAATGCGGAATCACTGAAATACCTATAACTTTGTCCTTTTTGGCTAATTTGGATACAAATTGCAGGGGTGGTAGCCCCTTCTGAGGGTGTGACGCCTGTCAAGTTTCAAGGAGATAGGTGAAGGGGTTTCTGGGAAACTGCATCTCAAACTACTCAAAGCTAAACTCCTCTTGTGAGTGTGTTTAGACATATTTGGATGAAAACAACGGGGATGGTAGCTCCTTTGGAGGACATGAGGCCTGCCAGGTTTCAAGGATATAGGTGCAGGGGTTCATGGAAAACTGCACCTCAAGCTGCTGACAAGCAAAAGTCATGTCATGTATGTGTGTTAAAGTGCAGCGGGGTGAAAACTGCAGGCATGCTAGGCCCTACTGAGGCCATGAAGCCTGCCAGGTTTGAAGGAGATAGGTGCAAGAGTTTCTGGGAAACTGCACCTGAGGCTGCTGACACGCAAACCCGTGCTATGTGACACTGTGTGTGTGTTAAGGCATGCCCTCACTAGCGCTGGGGCCTCTACACAACACGGTAGTGTGCCCCAATGGGGTCTCCTCCTCCCCTATAACCTCAGTGTGGTCCACCACTTTAAATGACAACAGGTAATAACTTAGTAAGTAGCACAGTAGCACCAGCAGCATCAAAGGCAGCCAAACTGTCACAGACTAGATCCTTTCTTTCCTTTCCTGCAGGAGCTTCTTCTCCAGCAGCTGCCAGAAAACTCTCCCTGCCAGCCCCAGCCCTGGGGCTTAGATGTGCCCAGGGCCCTGCATCCTTCCAGTCAGATGACTGGGGAGAGATCCTATGGGGGGTTGGTCTAAAGACATGGCACTGGCAGACAAGGTTCTTTGGGTCAATCTGGTATCTGGTGTGAATAGTTAGATAAATATATCTTAGCAAGCTTTCCGGTTGAAAAACCTTGCTAACCTCACCACCAGAAGCCAGCTTCCTATGAAAAGTGGTTTTTAAATTCTCTTTCAGGTCAGGCCTGAGAGACTGGAGACAGTGGGTTTTTTGTGAGAAATGTGCCTACACAGGTAGGGTATTCTTGTGTTTGATACATTCTTGTGCGCAGTTTGTGGAGATACTGGAGATATGTTGGCAGGTTTTGTGTTTTGAGCTTTAGAAAGTTGGCTTCTGGCTCATGGACTCAATATAGACATTAGATTTATGACACACAACAACCTACCAGACATCTGACTGGTACCTCTCCACTTTTACCTGCTACATCCTGCTTTTACCTGCTACCTCCCCAGGTACCTCTGCTTTTACCTGCTACCTCCCCAGGTACCTCTCCACTTTTACCTGCTACATCCTGCTTTTACCTGCTACCTCCCCAGGTACCTCTGCTTTTACCTGCTACCTCCCCAGGTACCTCTCCACTTTTACCTGCTACATCCTGCTTTTACCTGCTACCTCCCCAGGTACCTCTGCTTTTACCTGCTACCTCCCCAGGTACCTCTCCACTTTTACCTGCTACATCCTGCTTACCCCCTACCCCCGCCTGTCTCTCTCACCCCCTGACACCTCTATTTCCATTTTCACTGACTGGCTTTCTTGCCTGCATTGCATGCCAGCCCCTGATTTCTTGACTATTCCTTCTATCTAGGAAAAGCACACACACCAATTACAGGAGCTTCCTCAGCCTGACAAAGTGTTTTTCAACTCAAAAGCTAGTGTCCCAGGCAGCTAAGCTGAGCTCACCTGGAGCCTCACAACTCCACTGCAACCAGCAAGCCTCAGGCCTGTCAAAGACGTGATGGGTCTGGGCTTTCCCCAGCCAGGACTGTGTGCATGCGTGTAGTGGTTAGAGGTTATGGTGCCTCCTACCCGCCTTTCATCAGGGGGATCCTCAGTCCTGGCATTTTCTGGGGCTCCCATGCTGCCAGCAGACCCACCAGGCCTCCCAACCCTGGCAAAGTGCAGTTTTAGTGGTCATGCCCAGGACCTGGTGCCTCCTCCTTACCCATAACCCCAGCCCATACCTGCAAGTTTGTCCTGGCATGGAAGCTCAGCAGGGACTTGTTCTTCCCCTGCTGACTGGTGATACAGTGAGTGCTGCCTCCAACTCAGAGAGCAGGGCATTAGCTGGTTAAAAAAACTAAAACAGAAATAGGTGCAGATGGAGTGAGGAGGGTGGCACTCACTCTGTCTGCAGGTGGAGCTTGGGGAACCCTAGCAGCAGGATGTTCCTCTTGAGGAACACAAGCTGTTCCACCAAACCAGGATCCAAGCAGGTGTGGTGGGGTATCACAACACCCCCAGCAATGCTGAACACCCTCTCACACAGAACACCAGTCAGTGGACAGGACAGGTGTTTCTGGGCAACCATGGCCAGATCCTGGCCCATCTGGCTGGGAGGGGTCACAGTCCAGCAGCTCCATGTCATCAGCGAGTTAGGTAGCCACCGAAGCCTCAGCACTACCTGCCCGAGGCTGGGGTCTGGTGCATCTAGACCCCAACACTGAAGCCATTCCCTTGCCCCACATGGGCAGCAGCTGGTGTGGAGGAGACTGGCTGGTGCTGGTGATGAGAGTACTGGCATGGGAAAGTGAATCCCCCCTTCCACATCCCCTTGCCTCTGCCCTTCTGCCTCCCTGACTCTGTTGGCCAGTACCTCCATCCAGTGATCAAGGGTTTTGGTGCTGCCAGTACACATGCTCCCCTTCACCCTTAGGGTCGCACATGCCCCCCAGCATGTGGACTGTACTGGATTGCAATGGATCCAGCTATTTCCTGATGGCCTCCTCCAGTCGTCTTACCAGTGCCTGCAGGTCTGGTGACAGTGGCTTGCCCCAGCCAGGAACATTGATCCCCTGGAACTTCTCCATTTGGTTCTCAAATTCCCTCCCTATGAGGATCACCTAGCTAAGGAGGGCATCGCCAGTGCTGAGGGTCTTGGTGGTCTTGAGGGAGGGCTTGAGGACCACCAAGATCTGGGAGATGGTATCCCATGCAGGTCTGTTAAGCGGGCAGCTGATCCCAATTTCCCCCAAGCAAGGCCACTTCATGGATGGCCTTCTGTTGCTCCATCAGCCTTTCTAGCATCAGGTATGTGGAGTTCCACCAAGTCTCCACTTCCTGCATGATTTTGTGCTGTGGGATGCTTAGCTCTGCCTGTTTCTCCTGCAGCATCTTGCCCACCTGGATGCTGCAGTGGAAGTAGCCCACCACCTTCCTGCATTTTGAAATCAGCTGAGGGTAGTGATGGTGTCATCACCAGCAGCGCTGTTCCCTTCTAAGGCGTCCCTGAATATGAGGTGCAACTTGTGTGCCACGCAGCGGATGCCAACAAAGTTGGCATCACGGATGGCCTTGACCATATTGGCCCCACTCTCAATGACCATGAACCCATGGGTGAGCTCACGCTGCCCAGCAAGCCACCCCTGCACCATGTGGTTCATGGCCACCATGATCTCCCTTGCCATGTGGGACTCATCTATCACCTAGGCTTAAAGGAGAGCCCAATGATGGCCTGACTGATTGCGCCAGTGCCCTGTGAGGGAGAGGTAGGAATGATCTCCACCCTGGCTCCACCCTGGCTCCAGATGTCGGAGGTGAAGTGCTAGGATACCTGGGGCCCTGCCTTGTGCAGCTCCTCCCTCAAGTACTCCCTGCATGCCTTATACAGGGAGGGCACCACCTTCCTGCTAAAGGTGGTGTGTGCAGGCACTTGGTAGGATGGGGCCGCAAGCACCATGAGCCACCTGAACCCTGGCCACTCAACTTAGGAGAAGGGCTGGCCATCCAGAGCAAGCATCTCCCCAGTGCTCTGGGTGACCTTACAATGTGCCTCACTTTGCCTGCAGCTTTCCCCTACAACTCCAGGGTGGCCTGCCTCTGCTTTGGGGGGATGGGGCCTTTGGAGCAAGGGGCGGGGGGGACTTCCTTTTGGGCACACTGCCACTGGTGCCAGGCTGAGCAGAAGGAAGGGCAAGGGGGTGCTGTCTCCTGAGATGCAGCAGCATCGCCGTGGTGGTGAAGTGTTTCACTTCCTTGCCCCAGCTGATATGCCTTTGGCAGTGCTGGCAGATAGCAAACCTGGGATCATATGCCACCTCAAAATGATCCCACACTACACTACTCCCCTACTTCTGGGTTGAGGGTGGGGATCCTGTCTTATCCCCCCCACAGCAGGCACAGTCATAACAAGAGGAGGAGCTGACTTAGCTGAGCCACTTGCCTCTACAGCCTCCTCTAACATGCCTTCCTGAGAAGGAGACCTGGGTCTAGGGGAACTTTGAGGTGTGGGGAGCACAAACTCAGATTCTCCCTCAGTCCCCAGAATTTCTTTAGCTAGGGAGCTCAGGTCCCCTGCTTCCAGATCCAGCTCCTTCTCCAGCACTGGGAGGCTCACATTGGGAGATGAAATTGGAGTGGAGGAGAGTGCCATTCTGCTGCTGGTGCCTATTTCTGGTATTAGGGGAGGTGGTGCAGGTGCAGGGACAGGTACTTCTCCCACTTGCTTGCTCCCACTGGCAGCAGGAGACTCATGGCTGCCAGGAAGAGGATGCATCTATGTTGTGGGAGGGACGTGCAGCTGTAGCTCTCCCCCTACCCCCTCTAGCCCCTCTCCCTCCCTTGCCAGAAGACCTGGCACCTGCCTTTCCAGCACACTTCATATTAATCTTTCCTGTGCTGGAAAATGTGTCTGTGTGTATAACTAACTAATAATATCTCTTCTTCTTCTCTGATCTATGACTGTCTGACTTCTTCTGTGTTGTGTGTTCACTATTTAATAATCTGTATCTGACTTCTTCTGTGTTGTGTGTTTAATAATCTGTATCTGACTTCTTCTGTGATGTATGTGTATGAGTGTGTGTAATATATGTGCTTTCCTGCACAGTGATGGATCACACTGCCCAGGAAAACACAGCTTTCTTTTTTAAAAGAGGCAGGGCGTGGAAACAAGAACAAATGTAAGTTGAAAGAAATGGATTGGATAGGGATAAGTAGACGGTTTCTAGTTAGTAAGCTGTATCTAATTCTTATCAAGAACAGAAAGTAACAGGAGACTGACTAGGTAGGAAGCCAAGACAATCCAGTACCTTTCAGATACTGTTGCTCAGGCAAAAACAGTTCACAAAAGGCACAGAAGCCTGCAGACAGAGGCTTATATGCTATTTCTACGTCCCTCCCGCAGAGCACTGTGATTGGAAGGGGGCTCACGGAAAGATCAGAGTCACTGGCCAGCTAGAGATGTCAGTCTTCCCCCACCCCACTCCGCCTCCCTCTTCTTAGTTTCTGTTCCCCTGAAAGACTGCCTTCCAAATCTCTGAATCTTTTCCGAATTGAGTTGGAGGCTCCGAATCAATTTGGAGATTTCTTTTTCTCCTGATTCAGTTCAGATTCAGTGATTCAGCCTCTGAATTGGGCCAAATCCTCTCCAAATCGAATTGCAGACCGAAGCTTCGCATACCCCTAGTAATGTTCATAAAAATAGTAGTAATGTCTTCTTTTTTTCCCCATGTCATTGATAGGATTTGGATGTACAGCTCCTCAATAGTATTTGTGTACCTAACTCCCAGCAGAATCTCATTAGGCATCTATCTACCGTTGAGAAGCTGGGCTAATGTGTCTCCATCCCCTAGGCAGTTTTGAGACTATAAGCCTTAATACGCTTTGTTGTTAAAAACTCTTAACACTGTGAAGAACTGAGCCCTTTTTCCTTCCTAGTGAGATGGAAGAGAAAGATTTTTCTTTCTAAGATGACAGTGAATATTAGCATGTGGTTTGTACTGCTTTTTAAATCTGAATTTAACTTTCACTAAAATGACAATGTGTTTTAAACAAATCTTTCACACATATGTTAATAGATAGGAACAAATTTTTGAGTGCAAGGAGGTTAAAAATGGAGAATCTTAAATCCAGATAGGATTGGCCATGGGGGATGAGATATAAAACAGATGGGCTGTACTGAAGAGGGAGCATAAGCATAGTTTGTAAAATGCAGGAGCTGGTAGTACCATTCTGAGCTGTTTAGCTTCAGATAGAATACTGTGTCAAATTTTGGGCACCATATTTAAGAAGAAACTGGAGAGGATGTAGAGGGCAACCATGAACATGGTACAAAGGTAGGAATGCAAGGCTATGTGAGGAAAAGTTGAAGGAACTGCATATATATAGTTCAGAGAGCAGGAGACTGAAAGAGGAATGATAGCAGCTTTCAAATATTTGAAAGGGTGCTGTAAAGAAGATGGAGAGAAACTGTTCTTCCTGTCACAGAGGACAGAATAAGAAGTAATAGGTTTAAACTACAGCAAAGTAGTTTTGGATTAAATCTCAGGAAAAAAACTTCCTAACTGTAAGAGCAACGGAACATCTATTTTCATTTTTTCTGAATGTTTCCTCCAGTCACACTTTCATCCCAGATCTTAACTGTGTGTTGCATATGTAATAGTGGTTATCAACTAAAAAGCGTTATCAGTTTTTAAAAGTATAGTCAATCATGAAGAAAGCAAAAAATGCAAGGTCCTCATATTTATTGGGGCATGTGAGAAAGATAAATCCAGCATTTGGAGATCTCTTAAGAATCTGAGGTCCTTCTGTGATAATGTCACTTGAATTGCCCTATCAGTTTTGTTTGAACATCTCCTGCCACACAGTCTTATTGGTATCTACAAACTGAAGAACTTGTACATGGCTTTCAGTGTTCTGGAACTGTCTAAAAGCTTATAAAAAGATGCCATGCAGGATGTTACAGAGAGGTACTTGGGGAAGAGATTTGAAAATGGTGAGTGAAGCTCAAAGGAAAACTTGGAACTCACCTGAAAAACTGGTTAGAGAAGCACCAGGGTGTGGAAATCATCAAGCGTGTTGTTATCTTCCATAAATTCCAAAACATAAAACTAGGTAGGAGAAAGATTACTAAATCAGAAGTTAACCCAAGCTTGATGAGCCTTTATAGCCTTGTTTCCTGAGAATTCAGAGAAAAAAAATCTTTTCTCTGGCTTTGATTCAAACATTTTCATACCCTGGTGAAGTTTTGGTTTGAAGTGCATTTCAAGCAAACCTCCTGAAAGTCCCCAAGTCTGGTGATTACCATGTGGTTTTGCATCCAAATGATGGGAATCAGCAAATCTTAGGAGGGTTCTAAAGCAAAATAATAAAGCCATACATGACTGCCTGGAGTTGGATCACAACTGATTTGAAAAAATTTGTAAATTTTCTGAATATCTCATAAACATTGAGTTCGCCATGTGTCATTGTCATCATTGCCCCAAAGCGGGTAAGCTTTGCTTGATTTCAATTTCTTTTGAAAGCCTTCTGCATCATTTCTAGAACAATATTACTGATTTAACTTTCAAAACTGTTGAATCTTCTGCACTTGAATTGACTGGGGATGAAATATATTTTTCCTCCCAAAATCACTAATCCATTTCTGGGCAAACAGTGGGAGATGTCCACGTGAAACGACTTCAGAATAGACCTAGAGAATGGGCTTTTTATGTAAAGGTAATATTCAGGTTTTCAGCTAAAACCTGGCAAAAATAAGAAAAGTTTAAATAATCTTTTTTTTTTTTTAATTTTGCAAGAAAACACTTTTAAGTCAGTTCAGAGGCCATAATGTACTCGATATTTCCTTCCACAAGTTGCAAATAGCTCATTTTAATTAGTTGAAATTTAGTTTTTCACTTAAAAGCTGTTTGTTGAAGATTTTTTGTTGTCATGGAATTTCACTGAGTAGCATTCACTAATTCTCATGGATTAAAACAGATTTTTCTGCAGCAAGTTGTTCTGCTTTCATACAATACAGAGTTTCCATTGGATGCAAGATCAAATAAACTGTAGCTGAATGAAAGAGGACTGATATTTCTACATCAGAGGTGCTTGCTGCTAATGATTATATTCCTCCTCTTTGTTGCCTGCCCACCTAGAATAGTGTTTTCTCCTTTTACTGCTCATAATACAGTTGCTTGTATGCCCTCTCCATGAAGTTACCAGAGCATGTTTTCCCCAGCCTGGAGTGCTCACTGTTCTCACTCTCTTCTGAGTTGTCTTCTTGGCTCAAAGAGCTGCTGAGTCAGTTTCTCACGCCCAGAGTGACCTCCTCCCTTTTGCTATACTTAGGAGACTTCACACTTGTCAATCATAGCAGGGGACAGAAGTTGGGAGAGCACTTGGAGCTAGCAAGATTTCAGCTAGCACTTGTCTCTCCCTCCTTTCTTTGGGTATGTCTATGCTCTATGCTGGTTTGATTCATGTGGATGAACTAAGCTTGGCAAAATGTGATAAAATTCATCCCAGCATGCTGAAGGAACTGGCTGAAGAAATCTCAGAGCCACTGGCAACAGCATTTGCAAAGTCATGGATGACAGAGAACCCAAAGAATTACTGACTGGTTAGCTTTACTTCGATACTTGGGAACTTGTGAGAGCAAATTATATAACACAATTTGTGAGCACCTGCAAAAGTATGGGGCCATCGCTAGCAGACAACATGGTTTTATTAAGAATAATCCTGCCTTGAGCAGGGGGCTGAACTAGATGACCTTATGAGGTCCCTACCAGCCCTACTTTCCTATGATCTGATAATCTTAAATCATGTCAAAACAACTTGGTTTTTCTTTATTGAAAGTTTCATTAGTTTGATGGATGAAAGGAATGTGCTGGGTATGATATACAGACCTTGGTAAGCCGTTCGATGCAATCGCACATGACCTTTATAAATAACCTGGAAAAATTTGAGGTATATAGAATTACTGTTATGTGGATTCATAATTGGTTGGATAATGGCAAGCAGAATAACTATAAATGGATCCATGTCAGGACTGCACAAGGTTTCTAGTGGGATTCTACAGGGGTCTATGTTGGTGTCTGGTGATGTTTAACAGTTTTAATACTAATTGGGACACAGGAATAGAGAACTTGCTTCTCTATTAGAGAACTTGCAGAGGACACGTAAGTGGAAGGGACTGCAAACACTTTGGGGTAGGAGTGTAAAGTGGGCATTTCTGCGCTCTGGGTGACAATGGTGCACAAAGCAGTGTCTGCAACTGGGCTCCTGGCAGCAGTGACTGAGTCAGTAGCACAGCTCGTGCTATTTTTGCACACCCGTTCTCCCAAGTCAGCACCCAGGGCTGGTGCCCCAGTCATCCCTTTCTCCTTCCTCCCCACCCCTCCCCGACTTTGTTACACAATTGCTTTGGATTAAAATTCAAAAGGAATTTGCCTATTTGAAGAACTGGGCACTACATGACAAAATACAATTCAGAAAAAAACAAACATAAGTTATATCTAGGAAAGTAAAGCAAACAGATAAATACAGACTGGGAAACAACTGGACGGACAGTACGGCTTCCACAAAAGGGGTCTTGGTGGATCGCAGACTCAACATGAGTCAGCACTGTGTCAGTTGCCAAAATGGCTGCCATTAAAGGCATATATAAGGTGGAAGAACTAGGGAGGGCTAGTGCTCTTTTACTTAGTGCTGATTAAGCCTCAGCTAGAGTACTGTGTTCAGTTTTGGGCTCTGCAGTCTTAAAAAGGATGTGAAGAAACTGGAATGTTCACACATGAGCAACACGGATAACAGTCAAAAGCAATCAATCTTTACTGAAAAAAAAAGTTGAAGGAACTAGGTGTGTTTAATTTATAGAAGAGGATATTAAGGGGGGCATGATAGCAGTTGTCAAATAGTAAAAAAAGCTGCTGTAAGAAGAAAGAGAACAGCTGTTTTAACTTGCTACAGAGGAGCCACAAGGTAACATGTTTGAACTGCAGCAAAACTGATTTAGTTTAAATTAAGGGCAGAGACTATGAAAAAAACTTCCTAACTATAAATGCAAGAAGGTTAATAAAGAAAGTTGCCCAGGGAAATAATGGACTCCCTATCATTGGAGGTTTTCAAGAAAAGTCTGGATAAGCATTTGTCTGGAATAGACTAGAGTATATCTTTTATTTGTGCAGGGGCTTGGACTAGCTGACCCTTGCAGTCTTTTCCAGTTCTACAATTCTGTGTAGCATGGAGATGCCTGGGGTAGCACTTAAAAAGCTTTCTCTGATACCTGCAGCAGTCCTCATGCTGCTGGACAGGGTTCAGCACAGGCTAACATGACTGACAGGTGTTGAGATGGCAGGTTAGAGGGAGGAGTATACAAACTTTGAATCCACAGCAGCGCTCCCAAAGGTTGTCATGAGAGAGTATGTGCAGGTAGAAGGCAATGTGGTCTAAATGGTCTAAAACACAGAAGTTACATCGATGACACAATTAAGCTCACACAGTATTAAGGAGCAATTTCATTTTGCACAGTTTTTAAATGCTTGTGGCCTCTTCAATTATTATTTATTATTTACTGAGCATCAGCAATGTGCCTGAAGGCTGAACACACAGCGATGAAAGGATATTGCCTGCTGTCACAGAGATTGCAGTCTGACTCTGACACAGCCCATTTACCTGATGTGCTAAGAGAGCATACACTGAAGTCAATTGGAATTATGAATGTGGCAATGAAGTCTCCACAATGATGATGTTAATTGCTTTTTATAAATATTGATCGTATTGTTAAATTAGGGGTGAAAGGTTTTCTGCAGCAGAATGGATCAAAGGGGCTGTGTTAGTGTCAAACATGATACTTTACAAAAAGGCACCCAGCACTGGATGTATTGGTTCCTTTCTACATCAGACAAAATAAATGTCAGTTAATAATTGGCTATTTATTAAAACTGTAATAAAAACAAAATCCTTATCTGAAGTACAAATTTGTATCTTCTGGATGGAAGAACTATGCTGAGTATGGGACTCTTATGCCTAAGCTAAAAGCCATCAAAATTCTAAGGCCTGACCCTGCAAACTTTGGCCATATGGCTTATCCTTGCTTGGACAAGTAGTACCACTAATTTACCTGAATAATTAAAGCCTGCAAAATCAAGCCTTAGATTTTACACTGCCTGAAACATACAAGCTGGTATGCATTTCTTGCAATCAGCCAGAGACTTTGCATGTAAAAGATTTGTCATTGAAAGATAAACTTATGGTGTGGTTCTTGCTACTTTTGTGTGGAATGTTAATAGCCCAGTTTAAACAGTGCAGTGTGTGTCAAAGCACTGCAGCACTGTTTGCCTTTAAGAGGCATATTGTAAAAAATTACCTACATATTTTAATACCTTTATTTTAATGTCCATTCATTTCCACTGCTTCTTTACATTTGCCAAGTACAACTTAGGATCTAGATAGGATAAATGCCTAACTTTACATTTGGATGCATGAACTCTCCTACGGATGTGTATCTGAGTGCAGAACTGGAGCAAGGGGTTTTGTTTCCCATTCTAAAGCCTAATTTCTGCGTTCATTTATACTACACTTGATCTTAGGCACTAGGGCTGAGAACTTTCCAAAACAGCACAGTGGGAGTAGTCTCAGCACTGAGGGCAAAGGTAAAGGGGCTTGGAAAATGAATTCCTCTTTTAACCTTGTAGGTTGTTCCTTTAGGCAGGAGTAGAATAATTCTGACAGGCCAATGTAATGGCTCATGGTGTCACTACCAGAGTCATATCTAATCTAAAAATAAGTAGATGACTTCCTTTTCCAAGGCTGGCAAACTGACTCTCTTCATAATGGAAAAGCCAAAATTTAAACAAATGTTTTCGTTTCCAAAGAGGCTAGATGGTGATGGGAATTAATGCATTTTTTTTTTATATCTGAAGACTCTGTCTTCTTATCCTGCCATAGTCAAAAATGGAAATAAATTGGGAGCTGCTAGTTCAGTCCCCAGTTAAAAAAAGATTCAACATTGCCGAAGCGCATTGCATTTGTCTATGATTTGTAATCTCTGTTCCAGCGATGATTAAGAATACTAGGGGACCAGCATGTCAGTGGTTGGAGGGGTACCAAATTAGGACATAGGATTTAGCCTGAAATGTCTAACCATGTTCTATTTCACTTTTTGTGCCAAATACATGCACACAGCCCCATAAGTGTAGTTTTTGGCACTTACACCCAAGTCTGGATCCTATTTCACCCTGTGGTGGGCTAGAATCTCTCTGCACCTCGATTTGACAGAAAGGGGATAGGGAGAGAAGGAAGAATCTCCTGTATTTTAGCTCAATAGGCTAATGCAGGGTGTCAAAAATATGGCCCATGGCCAGGCCTGGCCAGTGGAGCTGTATCATCAGTGTTGCTCATGGGTCTTGGAGTGAACCACAGGAAGCATGTGGGGTGTGCTAGATGGCCCCAGTAGGCTCCTGGCAATCAGAGGAGCAACTGCATGCAGCTCTGGGACTGTGCAGCACAGCTCCTCAGTGGCCAGAGCAGGACCAGAATGCACCGCCATGTGTAGATCTAATCCAGCCTATGGACTGGCTCCACACCACTCTTCTGGCCCACAGAGCCAAATGAGTTTGACACCACTGGCCTAATGGATTTGTGCAGAGAGTAAGACCCAGGTTCTAGGACCCTTCCCCTCTTCAACAGAACAGTTTGACCCTGCATCTCTTGCTTTCCAACCAAGTGCTCTATCCAGGAGATCACAGGCTAGGCATTTTCCAGACCTTTCTCAAGCCCCTTGAAGCTGAACCACTGCACCATGAATTTAATAGTCATTGAATTAAATGGATAAACTGCTGTGAGGAAGTTTCTGTCCCACTGAGAGCAAAGGTTGATGCTCAAATGTAGAGTCCTCTCCCATCCAAGCCAATTTCTATTTCATTGATCTACATGCCTCTGGTTTATTTGGTTTCTCCTGGCTCTGCATATCTCCTCCTCTTTGCTGCCCAGCAGACTAGCTGCAAGTACAGGGCTTGAGAATGGTCTGGATACAATTCAGATTTAGCTGAGCAAGAACATCACTGTGTACCTTCCCAGCTAGAGTACAGCTCTACTGAACATACTCTGTTGGCATTCTTCCACACCTAATGCTGAATTGTAAACTGCAGAAATGCCAAGAAATGCAGTTATGTGGCTGCATATATGCCATTTATGCATGTAAAATGAAATAGGAATTAACCCTTGTGTTAAATCATGGCAGAGTCAGAAACTTAGTTCATATGTGGACTTGGCTATGTCACCTAACCCCTTTTCACCTTGGATCTCTTGTGTATAGAGTAAGAAAAATACTGTAAAGTACCTCGAGAAACAACAGATTAAGTGTTACATTCATAGAGTCATAGATTCATAGATGCTAATGTCGGAAGGGACCTCAATAGATCATCGAGTCCGACCCCCTGCATAGGCAGGAAAGAGT
>NW_005842189.1:1161497-1162626 GCF_000455745.1 Alligator sinensis
AGACTGACTGGCCTATAGTTGCCTGGGTCCTCCTTCCTCCCCTTCTTGAAAATGGGGACCACGTTGGCCCTTTTCCAGTCCTACGGGACCTGGCCTGTGCGCTATGAGTGTTCACATATTCCCACCAGTGGCTGTGCAATGACGTCAGCCAGTGCCTTCAGTACCCTTGGATGGATCTCATCCGGGCCTGCCGACTTAAAGGCATCCAGTTCCTCCAAGTGACTCTGCACCATCTCAGAGTCTACGCATGGCAGTCTGGTGCCTTGCTGCTGCCTCTCTACAATCCCAGTGAGAGCCTTGTCCTGCCCCTCCCTTAGGAACACTGAGGCAAAGAACTCGTTGAGGAGTTCAGCCTTGTCCCCCCTGTCCGTCACCAATTGCTTCTGCCCATTTAGTAGGGGTCCTATTCCTCCCTGGGCCTTCCTTACTCGCTATATATCTAAAAAATAATTTTTTGTTATCCTTTACTTGGGATGCCAGCCTCAGCTCCATGGTAGCTTTGGCCCATCTAACGGCCTCCCTACAAGTGCGAGCAGAGGAGGTATACTCCTCTTTAGTAGTCTCTCCCCGTTTCCACTGTTTATATGCTCCCCTTTTAGTCCACAGGCTGCCCCGGATTTCTCTGGTCAGCCAAGGAAGCCTCCTGGCCCCTTTCCCTCTTTTTCCTCGCATCGGGATCATCTCCCTCTGTGCCCGAAGGATAGTTTCGTTAAGGCACAGCCACCCTTCCTGGGCTCCCATCTCTTCAAAACTCCTACTCTGCAGTGCATCCTTGACTAATCGCCTGAGTTAATTGAAATCAGCTTTCAAAGCATTTTTCACGTGATGTTTCTGATTCAGCTGTTGTCAGCCACTCCCTTCCATCTCTTAAGGTCACAGCTGATCCATAAAATGTCCACCTTCATGGTTTGTTTGTTGTCGGGGTTTTTTGCCCAGTAGTACATGTATGGAATTGAGTCATTTGGTGATTGACAGGGAATGAGTTCCCAGCAAGTTATTATTTTACTTAGTGTATTTACTCTAAAACAAGATTTTTCCCCTAAGCAGAAGGGGGATAAAAGCGCCTTGTCTTAGATTTGCATACAAAACAGAGGTGCATGGGGGGGGGGGGGGGGGGGGGGTGGGGGGG
>NW_005842189.1:1162636-1165149 GCF_000455745.1 Alligator sinensis
GAGGCTCAGACCTGATCCAGCAGTTCTGCAACTTCTGCCTGGTCCCTTTCCTCTTTCCCCCACCTGTCAGGTGCAGCATAGCTCTGGTTCAGGCTGGGTCCGCTCTCAAGCACAAAGCACATGGAAACTCTGTCCCTTCCTGGTCAATCAGCAGCACTGATACTGGTACATGGCACCTGCCTGGCCAATCAGCAGTGCCAACACTGTTGCACTTCCATGTGCTATGCTTGAGGAAGGAACACAGCCCAAGCAATGTCTGACAGTAAGGGGGTGGGGGAGGAGGACAAAGATTGTGGGGAGTGGAAGAGGAGGGGCAGAGGTTGTGGGGATCTGGGGGTGGGGCATGCTGATGGGAGGATGACAGGAAGTCTGTAGGGGGAAGAGGGAAAGGAGGCCACCTAACCTCCCCTCTAGCCACCCGACACCCCTAGCCACTATTTCCCCTGCTATAGCAGAGGGAAGGGGATGGCTTGAAGACAGCTCCCTACTAATTAGATTATATGCCTGGAAAATTATAAAAAAATTATACATTTCCCATATATAGAATTTAATTATTGGGGGTCAACATAAATGTGGGGTCAACTTAGATTGAAGTAAATGTGATAATATTTATAATAGCTGTGCTCTTTCAAAGTTCCTTTTTAGGGGTGCACCGATAGAGATTTTTGGGGCCGATACTGATAGCCAATTTTTAAGGAGGCATATCAGCTGATACTGATCCAATTTCTGATATGCAGCTCTTCAAGCTGAAGAGCTGCATATCAGCTGGTGCACCAGCTGCATATATGCTGGAACACCACACCCAGCCTGGTGTGGTGGAACGGGAGGAAAGAGGTATTGGGAGGGACAGGGCAGATCAAGGCCCCTGCAGTGAGGGAGGGAATGGGGCTGGGGCTGACCAGCCAGGGCAGGGAGGGGTGCAGAACAGAGCTGCGAGTGGCTTGTTTGGGGGCATGGCGAGGCACGTGCCCCCCAGATCTGCACGGCATGCAGTGGGATGCACCTGCAGGCTGGGGCGGGTGCAGGAGGGAGGCGCAGGTCATCGGGGTGGTCATGGGAAGGTGGGGGGCAGCTCTTGCCATAGTGTATGGCTTGTCCAGTGCTTGTCTGGTGGCTCCTGTCACTGCTCCTGCCACTTGTCTGGGAGGACATGAGGGATGCATGTGCCCCTGCATCTGCCCAGCCAGGAAGAGCCAAACTGCAGCCCATGCCGCCCCATACACATCTGGGGGCACCTCCCCCCACCATGCCCACCTGGATGAGTGATGGGAGCAGCAGCAGGAGCCGCAAGACGAGCACCGGACAAGCCATGTACAGTGGCAGGAGCCACCCCCACTCCTTTCCTGTGCACCCCAATGAGCCGTGCCTCCATCCTGTGCCCGCCCTGGCCCCAGCTGGGAAGCCCCTGCCCCAGCCCCAGCCACAGCAACAGCCACAGCCCCAACCTCACACCTTCTCTCACCGCAGGGGCCTTGATCTGCCCCCCCATGCCCCTCCCCTCTTCCCCTTCCACCACACAAGCTGCATGCAACTCTCCATGCTGCCAGTTCTGCTCCTCACAGTGTACATGCTGTGCTGTAGCTGCACACACACACAGGCATTTATTGGACAAATTATCAGCTGCATTGGGCCAATTTCCGATACAGAAAATTTTCTTTATATCAGTACCGACGTATTGGCGTACCTCTATTCTTTTTTTTTTACTTTCATAAAATCATAAAAGATTAGGGTTGGAAGGGACCTCAGGAGATCATCTAGTCCAACTTCCTGCTCAAAGAAGGACCAGCCCAACTATATCATTTCAACCAGGGCTTTGTTGAGCCAGGCCTTAAAAACCTCCAAGGATGGAGATTCCACCACCTCTATAGGTAACCTGTTCCAGTGCTTCACCACCCTTCTAGTGAGAAAAATGCCTAATATCCAACTTAAACCTCCCTTGCTGCAACTTGAGACCATTGTTCCTTGTTCTGTCATCTGTCACCACTTGGAACAGTCTAAATCCATCCTCTCTGGAACCACCCTTGACAGGTAAAGGTTACTATCAAATTCTTCCCTCAGTCTTTTCTTCTGCAGACTCAATACACCCAGTTCCCTCAGCCTCTCCTCAGAAGTCATGTGCTCCATCCTGCTAAGCATTTTTGTTGACCTTTGCTGGATTCTCTCCAATTTGTCTACATCCTTTCTGTAGTGGGGTGCCCAAAACTGCACACAGTGCTCCAGATGTGGCCTTACCAGTGCAGAATAGAGGGGAGTAATTACTTCCCTCGATCTGCTGGCAACACTTCTATTAATGCAGACCAGTATGCCATTAGCCTTATTGGCAATAAGGGCACACTGCTGATTCCTATCCATCTTGTTGTCCACTGTAACCCACAGGTCTTTTTCTGTAGAGCTGCTGCTTACCTAGTTGGTCCCAAGCATGGAACAGTGCATAGGATTCTTCTGCAGGACTTTTCACTTGTCCTTTCACATACCGCAGGGGCCTTGATCTGCACCCCCCCCCCCCCCCCCCC
>NW_005842189.1:1165180-1168232 GCF_000455745.1 Alligator sinensis
TTGCTCCACCCCCCCCCCCCCCCATACCTTGCTGAACCTCATGAGATTTCTTTTGGCCCAATCCTCCAATTTGTCTAGGTCACTCTGAATCCTAGCCCTACCCTCCAGTGTGTATCTACCACACACCCCCAGCTTGGTGTCATCCAGAAACCTGCTAAGGGTGCAATTGATCGCATCTTCCAGATTGTTAATGAAGATATTGAACAAAACTGGGCCCTGGACTGACTTTTGTCATTTGTGGCTTTGGTTGTCCAGCTGATTTTTCAACAAAATTCAAATACCCTATTTTCTCTCTCTTTCAGTGCCTTTTCTTTTTTTTTTTAATGTCCCGCTTTTGCAACCAGTAAAAGGACCAGCCATCTGCAATATTTCAGTAAATTTATTTTCCTTCAACTAATTACAGTGATATTATTATAGCATGACAATATCGTTTCATGCCTATGTCATATATTGCATTTTTTGTGAGGGTACTACATATTATTGTACAATTTGTAAAGTTGGCACAGCACTTTCTACAGTACTCCTAAATACTATCCTATTAGAACCCTATCTTATGAGCTCTCTCTGACATGAGTGAGCCCATAATGGCATTCCACATATTGTAGGATAAGATTTCCATGAATAGTCACTATATGGTGAGTTGCAATTTAATAGATGCAAAAGATATCTGCTCAATTTATGAGATGCAAAAAGATATACTCAGGTCTATACAAAACTCTACTCCTACCCCTGAAGTGACTTATCACATGTTTGCACCCCTACATTTCACAAGACACCTTTTTTCTAGGATTCAGAAGTCATAGTATTACCACATTCCCACACTAAACAAAGGTCTCCTATAGGAGACTTGCCATCCCATGCAAACTCCAGCTGTCTTAAGCACCATCATTCCAAAAGCAACCCTTGGGCCCCTTTTTATTTTCATAATTATATGTATATTATCAAAAAGGAACCAGAACGTGGGAAAGGAAAAAATGGTTAAAATAAGTATCAAAAACTGTGGGAACCTGGGGAAAAGAGAATAGCAACTTAAACTCTCCTTTGGAACAATGTGCAAGTCTACAAAAGGTCTGATCATAGATGTATTCATTTTATTTGTATGGGCATCCATTGCCTGCACACCTGTGTGCCTTACGCTAAAACAAACAGCAGCTACAAAAACATGTCTCTTTTGAAGATTACCCACACGCTGCTGGTGAAACGGTCCAGTAACTAACTGAAAGCCAAACACTCATCTCACGCTACACCTGACAATATGCCAGGACTGGCAACTTGCCAGGAGGAGGAGTTTCCACAGGTATAGTCCCAGCACTACAAGCACCTTAACTCTTCTTCTGGAACAGTCTGTCCTGGAACAACTGGCATCAGAAAATGCCTATGTTCCATAAAGGCGCTAACATCATGAACACAGAATAATGGGTACATGCTGCAGCAGTACATTTAGGGAGGGACAAGCTGTCAACTTATTCAGACCCATGCCATTAAGGGGGCAATAATACTTTTCAGAGCCCTGAACTATAGAAGGAAACAGAACAGAGTCAAGGAAATAAATCACACCTGGGATTTGATTGCCCACAATTGGCATTTGAATAACTGGAAATTTTTATCATGGACTTGCTTGGGCTTTAATTCACATGCATAACACCATGCACCATTTAAAAATGGGCAACTGGATTAAATATTAGCTACAAATTGAGGGATACATTTCAAAGCTAAGTACATTACAAATTATCCAGCCTTCCAGTCCACAAACTTGTAAGTCAATTTGTTTGACTGGGGTAGCCCAGTGCTCCTGCTGGGACTTAAATCTGAAAGTTCCTGGCTAGAGGAGCTTGCCCCTCTATTCAGAGTCAGATCAATCACTATTTTGGGGGTCAAGAAGGAATTTTACCCCATGATCAGGTTGGTATGGACTGTGATGGGGTTTGACTTCCTCTGTAGCCAGAGCGTGACTCTCTTTCTTGGATCGCTCAAACGTGTTTTAACAACCTTTGCAGCAGCAGGACATTGGCTGCTATCGTTCCCCTGCTTTACCTGTGGCAGGTTAGGGTGTTATCTCTTGCAGTTGTGTCAGGATTGACTAGTTACTTGCATGGATAATAGTTTTGCTAAGAGGTTAGACCGGGGCAGGCAATTATTTCAGTTGGAGGGCTGCTTAACAAGTTTTGGTGAGCTGTTGAGGGCTGCAGGGGTAGCCCTGCTCCTTGGCAGGTGTCCCACCCTATGGTCACCATTTTGGGACTGGAAGTCTCAGCCCCCAACCTTTGTCACTGGAAGCCCCTCCCCTTGCCCCAGAAGTATGTTTTTTGGGAGGGAGGGTGCTGCCATCTTGAAACTGGGTAAAAATAAATCCTATGCTAAAAAAATCAAGTATCTACTATAAGTTATTTTAATTTTATTTTTTTTAATTTTTTTGTCCTGATTTATGTGTGTTTTGATAGTTTATCTAGAGGCAATTGCATAATAGCTCAAAATACAGTCTTACACTTGTATATTGCGTGGGGGGTAAGGGTGTGCATATGGTTGGGGTGGCTGGGGAGTGTGTGTGTGTGTGTGTGTGTGTGGTGGGATGTGGGGGATGCATGTGTTGTGTGGTTATGGTGCGTGGGGTGGGGGGTGGGTGTGGAGGGATGTGGGTGTGCGGTATGTGGGTTTGGGGTATGTGGTTGGGGTTGGGGCAGTGGGAGGGTGTAGATGTGTTAGGGGTTATGGTGGAGGGTGGAGATGTGTGCATGAAGGAGGTGGTCCTTGGAGTCTCTGGAGTGTGCCAGTCCCTGGATCTGCATGTGGTGTCAGTGAGTGGGTCAGCTCCACCTGACCCCATAGCACGCAGCTCCCTGTGATCCCACCCCAGTCCCTGTTGGCAAATGGCAGCAGCGTGTGGGGCCAACCACACCCAGCCCAATAGCACTCCTGCCCAAGTCCCTGGCCACATGTGGTGGCAGGGTGTGGGACCAGCCCCACCCAGCCCCATATCATGCAGCTCCTGTGCTCCTGCCCAAGTCCCTGGCTGCCAGTGGCAGGAGCCTGTGGGGACACACCCGCCCACACC
>NW_005842189.1:1168244-1175623 GCF_000455745.1 Alligator sinensis
CCAAGTCCCTGGCTGCCAGTGGCAGCAGCATGTGGGACCAGCCCAGCCCAGACTTATAGTGCTCCCACCCAAGTCCCCAGCTATATGTGGTGGCAGCGTGCGGGCTAGCCCCAACAAGCACCATAGTGTGCAGCTCCTGCGCTCTTGCCTGAGTCCCCAGCTGCACATGGTGGTAGCATGTGTGGGCAGCCTGACCCATCCCCATAGCACATGCTCCTGCCCCTTTCCCCCAGTGGGAGTCCCTGGCCATGGGCCCAGTGGGGCCCAGACCTGAAATTCCCACTCTCACAGGCAGGGAGGCTCAGGGGTCACCAGAAAAAGTCTCTGCCAGGCAGAGGCTTCTTGTCTCTAGTACCCCATAGCTCCGGGCTGGGGGTGGTTCAGGCCAGGGCAGTATGAGGGGGAGGGGGTTAGCAACCGGAGCCACACCTCTGAAGGCTTGCAGAAGGGAAGTCCAGGACCAGGGTTTACAGAGGGTTTATGGAGGGGCCCCATGGGCCAGATGGAATTGCCTGGCAGGCCAGATCCAGCCCACAGGCTGTATTTTGCCTGCCCTTGGGTTAAACAATAGATTAGCATAGGATAGTTTGGATAGAGGTTGTCAGGGTCTCTGGTCAGACGTGCCCAGCTAGGCCAAGCACCTGAATTAACTCATCTGCCCAAAATCCCTGCCTAATGTTGTTGCCTCAGTTTTCTGCAGCTGGATTAGTTGCTGAAGGTGTCACTCACTTCTTATGAGCATACATTTAATTTCAGGCTGCAGGCATGCCTTCCCACAGCCTTATTCTGTCCCAGCAAGTGTCATGCTTACTGCTCTGTTCTCCCGGCCCCTGACTTGGCTTCAGCTTTTCCTGACCCTGACCTTGGATTTCCCCCTGGAACTTGGTACTGGCTCTCTGACCCCTGGTTTTGGATCTTGGCTCACTTACTGGGCTATGGCTCTTGGATCTCCCCTTTCAGCTCTCCTGGAACTTCGTCTCAATGCTTTCCACCCTTATGGCCCAGACCCTGACCTGATGCTTGGATAATCTGTGCTTCTGCCTTGCTGATCCCCAGGTTACTCCTAGTGGCCTACTACAGGCCCGGCTGCCTATGTCTTGATTGAATCCTTATGGAGTGATCTTGCCTTAGGCAATGGTTTGGACTAAGTGACCTTTGCAGGTCCCTTGCAGTCCTATTTCTGTATGATTCTGTAAGCAGAAATGGTCACATGTGCAGGCAAGTCATGGCTGAAGAAAGACCATAAAAATGTTATTGTGAACTGCGATGGATTCAGCATTGCCTCAGGCATGTTGTCTTACTTGTAAAAAAATCAACTTACCTCTACAACAAGAGCAGAAGGCACACATGCAGCTCTACCCCATCCTTGTAAGTATCTGTTCCATTTTATCTGTAAGAGAGCAGCACAACAGAAAAATTGATGGATCCTGCACTGCAGTGTGGAGAACAGACATAGATCTGAGTCTCTTTCACATATGACACTGCAGATCAAAACATCTATTGTCTCACACGTGGAATGGAAGGGATCAAAAGGTGATTCTCTGGGGTACTTTGTATAAAAAATCCTCTAAGGACAGGACCATGTTAACCAATAAGCAAATGAATCCTGGACATACAGTATAATGCATAAGTAGTGTGGAATACTACGAAAAAGAAGAATATGAAGTATATTCTTGTTTAATTCAGGGTTGAAGGGCCAAGGGGAGAAGTTAAATCACTGATAATAGGAATCTTCATGTAGGAAATGTACTTCTGTACTAGGTCTCTTGGAAGAAGTCAATGCACGAGAGTGGGATGGAGTAAAGATATAGAGGTGGGACACTAGGGCTGCATCCACACATGCAGGGTCATGCACAAATAGTAGCAGTACAAATAGTAGTAGCACAAATTTGTGCTGGTAATTTGTGCCTTAGTGCACGTGCCTGCACATATGCTTTGTCAGAGGACAAATTGTGCCACTTTGGGCAAACTGCCCATGCCCAGCTCCTCCTAGCTTTTCAGCCAGGGGGACCCTGGAGGCAGGGGGTCTGACACGATGATCCATTGTGGTCCCTTCCGACTCTACAATCTATGAATCTATGAATCTAGGAATACGGTTACAGGCAAGGACCACCCCCTCCGATGGTGGCATATGGGAGCCAAAGTGTGTGAGCCATCACCTCCCATCTGCAGGCCCACCCTCCCTGAGTAGGGCACTGGCCTTCTTGCCATCTGCAGGCTGCCCAGAAGCCTCCACCCCCGCCCACTGCCAGGACCACAACAACATAGAGAGTGTGGCTGTTGTGAAAATAAAAGCAACTTTATTTCCCCCTCCCATTCCCCAAAACTTCCCCAACACCAACAGTTCAACAATCCAACAGTACCCAACATGAGACCCTCCACAACCCCACCACCATTCACCCAGCCCCCCACCCATGTACAAACCCACTCAAAACCAGAAATAAACTGAAACTATTTACACAAGAACCAGGGGGAAGAGAGAGGGTCCTTAGGAGTGGGGGAAACACCAGGGGAGGAGGCAACAGGGAGAAGGGAATCAGGGGTTGGCAGCCCCTCAGGCCTGAGCCTGTCCTTGACCCTGTGAGCCATCACCCCATGTGCAGGGGTGATGCCAATGTGGCTGAGGCCCTGGTTGCTCTGGGGAGGAGGGTGGGTGCTCCTCCTCAGGGGCAGACACTGAAGCTAGGCCTGGGACCAGAAAGGGGAAAGGCAGGACTGGCATCTCTAATGGCTGCAGCAGGCCCATGGGGCCTGCTGGGGTGCCAGTTGAGCCACCAGCCAGGCAACATTCTCCCAGCCAAGCCCTGTGGGACAGCTGTGTCAATGGAGGCCTGCAGTTTCTCCAACTCCTTGTAGCTGTCCTGGTCCAGCTACCTCTCCTTCCTTATCTCTAGGTGGCGAAAGAGAAGCAGGGGGTGGTCTGTGGTTGTGGGGCCAATGATTCTGGCCAGCTCCTTATAATGGGCCATGGTGGACTACCCCCACCCCTGAGCACTGGTTGGCATTGTGTACAGCATGAAATTGTCTGCACAATGCTTTGGCTTTGCTTCTGCACTGCTGTCATGTCTTGGCATGCCCCTACTCAGCCATCTGTGCAGCAATCACCCAGTAAATATGTTTGTTCCAGTGTCCCTGGGTGAACTGCTGTAGTATAGCCTCCTGGCCCCAAATGGCCAGGAGACTTCCAGCTGGGTCCCTGGTGTCTGACCTGGGTAGGCTTCTGCAGTTGGGTCCCCTCATCTGCCATGGCATGGTTACTCATGCTGCCCAGAGTGGACTCTAGTGCCTCCTGCTGCTCAGTGGTACATGTAGCTGTGGCCTGGTTGGCCCTGAGGCAGAGGTCCTGCTTGCCATGGCCCAGGCTTCTGGAGCAGTGGCATGGCTGCCCTATGTGCCCAGCTCTAAGGCAGCCCAGCTGGCCCTGAGTGCCTCTTTGGGGACAGAACAGGCCCTGGATGCCTGGCAAGTTCAGCAACAGGCAGCTATGAGCCCTGCCACACTTGTTTGCTCCTACCATGCCACGCAGAGTACTGGAGCAGCAGGGTCTCAAATGGAGCAGTAGAGATTCCTGGCTGGCAGCCATAACAACATATTGGAAGACCAGGCCTCTGCTTGTCCTGGCACATGCTTTATTCATGTGCTCTGTGCTGCTTTTTCCCCCCAGCACTTAGTTTTTTGCTACCGGGGAATCCCAGTAGAAAATGTTGATCCCATGCTGCAAATTAGCAGCGCAGCACACATTTTAACGTTCAACCTGTGCAGTTTGTGTTGCCACAAAGAGGTTTGCGATTCCACAAACTTCACATGCCTTCATATGTGGAAGTGGCCTATGTCTAGAAATAGACATCCCCAAATGAAATGGATCAGCAATGCTGGGATGTCTCCCAGCACTGCTGACCTGCTTCACTGGGTGAACTGCATGTCACCTAATGTCCTGCCTGTTGATCTTATAGGATAAGTTTTATGTCAGCACAAAGGCAACAAAAGGAGAAATATTTCCACCCTATGCAGCACCTGGCCCATTGGTCTGGATTCATCAACTGGCCTCAGTAAGGAGGAGCAGCTGTGTCCCTGCCATGCATAGGGGAAGAGTGGTGTGCCAGTTGGAGAGGATTAAGGAAAGGATAGTGGTGGATCAGAAGAGGAGATATTTACTTGGGTGGAGCTGCTAGACTGGCTCAAGAAAGTTGAATGGGGAAAGGGTTACAGCAGAGAGTCTACAGTAAGGGTGAATTTGGTTCTATGCTTTTAAACTAGTGTTTGTTTAATTTTGGGATTAATTTTCCATTTGGGGGAGGAAGAGACATGGAAGAGTAAGTTGAACAGAAAGTGATATCCTTACCCAAAATTAAAGATATAGGAAGAGATCCATGTTGATCTATACAAGTTTTAGAGCATATTAAACAATCTTCTCCTCTACTAATACTCTTCTCAAAGTCAGAAATGTGGTTATAACTTAGAAGCCCCCTCAAGAAAACTAATGTCTCAAATTGGACTGTTTGTAATTTTCAATACTAGAGCTTTCCTTCTGATTATTAATAGCTGCCCTAAGCCATAGTTAAAGTAAGCATGCCAACTATAATGGAATGAATAGTAAGCAGAAAGCATTCAGCTGTGAACAAATATGTTAGTAATGGAACAGACAAATCTCAGTGAAGAAATGATTCTTTTGGCCTTTAAATGCATATCCCAAAATATATGATTTCACAAACCATCAGAACACAAAGCAAAAATTATTTTTTAATGTTGGCTTTCCCTGAGTAAGTTTTTCCCCCACACAGGATACACCCGCTTGGTTCCTCAGAGGAAAAAAAAACCACTCTTTTAAACTAATTACACAATTTATCTTACAGACTAGGGAGAAAGATTGTTATTGTTATTTCTGTTCTTGAATATTCCTGGGACACTGAGCTACTATGGTTACAGGAGCTATGTAAGTACCTAGATATATAGTTTTCTTATAAACAGAAGCCTAAAAAGCATGTTGACATTTCACATGATCCTAAAATTACTCAATATTAAGATAACTCACTTTTTACATTTATTGGCAATCTTTCTTGTAATTTGATACACTGTTAGTATGGTGAATTTAATGTCAATTTCAGACATTCATAAACTGGAATAAACTTTGACTGTATGACCTAGTAACACTCATGAATTTAGGCTATTTGTATGTCAAATCAGGGAACAACAAGCTATACTAGGGAGATAATATAGAGAAAAGAAAGGTTTCAGAATAAAAAAGTAAATCTCAATTATAGTTTGGCTGAGAGTCAAAACCTAAAATTCTAATGGCTAAATTCATTTCAGTGGGGTTCTTGTTAACAGACCATCTAAACTTTGTATCTGTCAGTGCCACTCTACACAGGGGTAGCCAAGTTATCCTTTAATAAATGGAGCCTCTCTTGAGCCATCCTGGTTAAAAAGACTTTCAGAGCTGTTTATTATCTGTTGCTCTGAACAAAATACTGAGTGTAATCTGAAAGGAAGTATTTTTGCAGTGCTGGAATATTTGAAGACAGTGTGTTTCAGAATATACGCTGCTTTTTTTACTTAACTTTGATCATACTTTGTTACATGCTAGTTAGTTTGAAAAATTCATCCCAGGAGTAGTGGCCCCATTTCTGTCCAGTTTCTTAATTGTAACATATGTTCTTTGTTATTCTGTTCTAAGATTTTTAATTCCTCAAGATTGGATTCCAAACTACAAAATGAGGGATACCAAGTAATTATTAAAGGGGTAGACTCTACTCCCATTCAACCCAATAACAATACAATTACTGATTTTGGCTCAATACAGACAGTTAAAAAGCCTGAACCTGATTCAATTCAGTCCTCACAGGTTAGACTAAACTGCACAGATTAAATTGAAACAAAAATGAACAGACATGTACCTTTGATTCAGGAAATGAAGCCACATGGATGCAGTAGCTCAGGCCAGAAGCTGAGGAGCACTACAGCACAGCTCTCTGGCTGTGTGTTCACTTCCTCTTCCTGCAACCTGAGGTGTCTGGGATTTGCAGTCCAGAATTACAGCAGCAAGACTCTGTAGGGTTGCTTATCACTTCATCTTCCTGCTTCCAGTTCCTCTGGGGTTTGTAGTCCACAGTTGCAGCCAGCAGTTAGTATGAGCAGGGAAGGGATATTTAACCCCCACCCTTGGTCCCAGACCCCAGCCAGGGTTTGCCTGGGGGGTGGCAGTCCCCACTCCCCACACCGATAGGCTGGGCTCCAGACCCCAGCCAGGCTTGATTCCCCTTCTCTGGTTGTCAGCTAGCCCTTACTACTCCAGCCAGGGAGCAGTGGGGTGGGCCCAGCCCTGCTCTCTGGAGCAGACAGCCCAGCCCAGCCCAGGGCTGGAAAGCATGCTGGGGGACCATGACTTAACTTGAACCAGAAAGGGGTCTGGGACAAAAGTTTCATAAACTGGTTTGACTCAAATCAATTCAGTCTGCCAGTAGATTCAGTTAGGTTTATCATAAACCAGTTTCACCCATTTTGCAATTGGTTTAGGTACACTGAGCTTCTGTTCTGTTACAGGTTTAAACCAGTCTCTAATCACTTAAACTGGTTTGTGTGTTACTTCTGTCCCTAGCTTTCAAGGCTAGGCACAGACATTTCACACATACCAGTTTAAGTGATCAGAAAAAGGTTTAAACTTCATAGTTTCATAGTTGGTAGGGTTGGAAGGGACCTGAGCATATCATCAAGTCTGACCCCCCACCATGGGCAGGAAAGAATGCTGGGGTCAAATGACCCCGGCTAGGTGTCTATTTAGCCTCCTTTTGAAGACCCCCAGGGTAGGAGCGAGCACCACTTCCCTTGGAAGTTGGTTCCAGATCCTAGCGACCCTGACTGTGAAGTAGTGCCTCCTGATATCTAGCCTGAAACTATTCTCCATCAACTTATGGCTGTTATTCCTCGTTACTCCCGGTAGTGCTCAGGGAAACAAGGACTCACCCATTGCCTGCTGGTCCCCCTTGGTCAGTTTGTAGATAGCCACCAGATACCCTCTCAGCATTCTCTTATAGATTCATAGATTCATAGATGTTAGGGTCGGAAGGGACCTCAATAGATCATCGAGTCCGACCCCCTGCATAAGCAGAAAAGAGTGCTGGGTCTAGACGACCCCAGCTAGATGCCTATCTAACCTCCTCTTGAAGACCCCCAGGGTAGGGGAGAGCACCACCTCCCTTGGGAGCCCGTTCCAGACCCTGGCTAACTGTGAAGAAGTTCTTCCTAATGTCCAATCTAAATCTGCTCTCTGCTAGCTTGTGGCCATTATTTCTTGTAACCCCCGGGGGCGCCATGGTGAATAAATACTCACCAATTCCCTTCTGTGCCCCCGTGATGAACTTATAGGCAGCCACAAGGTCGCC
>NW_005842189.1:1177205-1178921 GCF_000455745.1 Alligator sinensis
TCCCATAGAGGGGGAGGATCACCTCCTTGGACCTGCTCGTGGTGCATCTATGGATGCATGACAAGGTGCAGTTATCCTTCCTGACCGCGTCCCCACATTGTCAGCCCATATTCATCTTGGAGTCAATAATGACTCCAAGATCCTTTTCTGCCTCTGCACTGATGAGAAGGGAGTTCCCCAGCCTGAAGGTATGCTGCTGGTTCTTCCTCCCCAGGTGCAATTCCTTGCATTTGTCAGTATTGAAACCCATCCTGTTCTCATCCACCCACCCCTGTAACCTGTCCAGATCTGATTGCAGCCTGTCCCTCTCCTCTAGTTTGCCCACTTCTCCCCACATCTTAGTGTTGTCCATGAATTTGAACAAGGTGCTTTTCACCCCCTTGTCCAAGTCGCTGATGAAGAGGTTGAAACATACGGGCCCAAGGACCAAGCCCTGGGGAACCCCACTGCCCACATGCCTCCAACTTCTAAGAGAAAAGGCATTCACTGCACATAAACCAGTTTCAAAATGGCCGAAAAAGGTTTGAGATAAACCTGGTTGAATGTAGTATCAGAATTAACTGATGTGACTCAAACCAGATTATGCAATGTCTGTTCCAGACCCCTTTCTAGTTTATTCATAGATTCATAGATGTTAGGGCTGGAAGGGACCTCACTAGATCATTGAGTCCGACCCCCTGCATAGGCAGGAAAGACAGCTGGGTCTAGATGACCCCAGCTAGATGCCTATCTAACCTCCTCTTGAATACCCCCAGGGTAGGGGAGAGCACCACCTCCCTTGGGAGCCCGTTCCAGACTTTGGCCACTCTAACTGTGAAGAAGTTCTTCCTAATGTCCACTCTAAATCTGCTCTCTGCTATCTTATGGCCATTATTTCTTGTGACCCCCAGGGGCGCCTTGGTGAGTAGAGTCTCACCAATTCCTTTCTGCACCCCCATGATGAATTTATAGGCAGCCACAAGGGCGCCTCTCAACCTTCTCTTGAGGAGGCTGAAGAGGTCCAGGTGCCCCAGTCTTCCCTCGTATGCCCTAGTCTCTCCTGATAAGTTAAACCAGACTCCCCCAGCATTCCGGCATGCTCTCTGGACTGGGCTTTCTGCTTCATCACAGCCAGACTGACCCCACCCTTCTGCTGCCCATCCCAAGCAGGTACAGGCAAGGGTGGGAGTCAGGCCAGGAAGGGGATTAATTCTCCCCCATGCAGTCCCACTGGCAGGGACCTGAGCCTGGTCTGATGGGTTCTCCCCCCTTTGCTGCTGCAGCAGCCAGGTACCATGGCCCCTGAGGCAGAGCGGGGCAGGGAGGAGGAGTTAGTTTCCCATATACCCTACTGGCAGCCAGGTCTGCTTGCCATCCCCACTGTGATCACTCCCTGCGAGGGAATAGGACCCCTTTTGCCCCCTCCACCGGATGCTGGAGGAGGAATAACCCCTTCCCTGCCTCCCCAAGGGGCCCTGCTGGCCAGCATCTGGCTGTGCCCCCACCCAGCAGCTGCAGCAAAAGGGGGCAGGGACCTTGGTGGGGGAAACAGCCCCTGTCATAATGTCAGGGAGCACAAGCCCCTTCACAGTGGGGGGGGCCCTGTTGCAGGGCGGGCAGAGTTGCGGTGGACTGTGTGTAGCAGCACCAAGACTTAGAGCTCTCCAAGCCCCCCACACTGCCACCGTGGCCAACAGTAGCTTTTCTCAGCCCTCTGTGTGCTGACCCGCCTCCCCC
>NW_005842189.1:1179013-1189105 GCF_000455745.1 Alligator sinensis
CACCGCCAGACACTGCGGGCAGAGCGGCTCTAGTCAGGCTGAGGCACCACTCCCTGGGCACACAGCTGGGCTGGGGCTGCTCAATGATGGGACTTACTTTCTTGGCAGCCTGGCTGCAGCAGCTCCTTTGCTGCTGATGCTGGTCCTAGCCCTGCAGTACAGGCAGGGACCAGCGCATGCAGCTCTGGCCCTGCATGCCTCTTGTCAGCTACAGGCTCACCCATCTGGGCTGAGCAGTGGTGGCACAGGAGATAAACTGCTGCTCAACACTGGAAGAAAAGCAGCCCCTCCCGCTGGCTGCGCTTCCATATGAAGCCACCTGGAACCTGTATGGGGCTGTCTTGCATCTCTTCCGTGTCACCATGGCCTCTGGGTTGCCCCATGGGGCAGCAGTGGCAGCAGAGCAGATACAGGGCAACCCAGCTCTAGCTCTGGGTGACTGCAACAGGAAGCACCGGCAGCAAGAAGGGGAAGGGCAACTTTTGCCTTGCATGCCCTGTGCCAGCTCCAGGCTCCCCCATCCAGGCTGAGCAGCAGCAGCAGGGGAGAAACTGCTGCTTAGCATAGAGAAAAAAACAACCCCTCCCCCTCCCACTGCCAGTGCTGCCTGCTGCAGCCACCCTGAACCAACACTGGGCTGCCCTGTGTCTGCTCTGCTGTCACCACTTGCCTGCGGAGCAGCCCATAGGTGGCGCAGGCTCTGGGCAGCTGCATGTGGAAGCGCTGGCAGTGGAAGGGAGGGGAGCCGCTTTTCTTCCCCACTGAGCAACAGTTTATCTCCCGCATCACCGCTGCTCATCCCAGATGGGCAAGCCTGCAGCCAGCACAAGGTACACAGGGTCAGGGCTGTGCACACTTGTCCCCACCTGTACCACGGGGCTAGGGCCAGTGGAAGTAGCAAAGAAGTTGCTGAAGCTGGGCTGCCAAGAAAGGCTGTCCCACTGCAGAGCATCCCCTGCTCAGCTGTGTGCCCAGGGAGTGGTGCCTCAGCCATGGGACCAGCGGCATCTGGCCGTGCCCCCACCTGGCCACTAGAACGGTGAGGGGAGAGCAGCTGTGATGGGGGCAGGAGCCCCTGTCATGGTTTCCTTGAGCAGAGCCTCTTCCTGGTGGAGCACTGCAGGGGACTTAGAGAGCTCCGGGCCCCGGTGCTGCCACACACAGTCCACTGCAGCTCTGCCCACACTGCAGCAGGGCCCTTCATTGGGATGGGGCTTGCACTCCACAACATTATGACAGGGGCTACTGCCCCCACCAGATTCCCTGTCCCCTCCCACTGAAGCTGCTGGGTTGGGGTATGGCCAGACACTGGACAGCAGGGCCCCTTAGCGGGACAGGGATGGGGTTATTCTCCCTTCCTCCGGTGTCTGGCAGAGGGAGCACCAGGGGGCCTATTCCCATGCAGGGAGTGAGCACAGTGGGAATGGCTGGTAGACCTGGCTGCCAGTGGGGTAAAGGGGACTCTAACCCCTCTCCCTGCCCCCTATCTGCCTCAGGGACCATGGTGCCACACTGCTGCAGCGGCGAGGGGGGAGTACCCAGCAGACCCGACTCGGGTCCCTGCCAGTGGGACAGCGATGGGGGGAACTAAACCCCTCCCTGGCCAGTTCAGCCTGGACTGCCCATATCCCACCCCCAGCTTCTCTATAGCCAAAGGCATGCTCTAGCACCCCCTGCCCCTGGCCTGAGCAACTGCGGAATGTCTGTTCTTTTCCAAACTGATTCAACTGAGGCAGGTTAAACTAAACTGCAAAGGTTGAATCAATTCAGGTGCTGGCTTTTCAAATATCTGTCCCTAGCCCAAGAGATTCCAAAGTAAGGAATACTAAAACTACCCACATTACTTTTGTTATTTGATCTTGAATCTGTAAAGCGCATAAGTATGTCTACTTCAGCATGTGCTTCCATGCTGAATTGGGGCCTAGCATGAGAATGTTTATTTGATTTTTGAAAGCACATAAATAAAAAATGGGAAAGAATAAATAGGTAAATATTGTCTTAAAATGGGAAAACATTTGAAAACAGAAATAAATCTTGCCCAGAATCAGGAAAGTTTAACTTATCTTCAATTCTCAAGTGTTTACAAAGAAGAAACTTAAAAATGGGAATGGTAACATCAGTCTAAAACCACAAGGAATGACTGCCGAGTATCAGAAAGCAAATGAGCAAGAGTCAGAGCACAAAAAAGCCAAAGCCAATAAAAATGAATGAAACAGAAGGCTAAAAACATCAACCTAAAATAAATGTGAGTCATTCTAAGGTTGCTTCCCATTTCCTCCCCATTTTATGAGACCAACCCAGGGAATGTACTGACTGCTCTCACCTATCATTACTTTCCATAAATGGGGTCTGTTTAGACTGCAGCCAATGTCAGTCTGCAAACTCCCCATTGTAAGGTTTACATCCATCCAGTAGTAAGCATTTGTATGTTCAGACTCAATAAATGTTACAGAAAGCAAAAGAAAACAGACAGCTACATCCTATCAACATAATTTTCATTGCTGCTATTTATCCGTAACTCCAGTGGCAGTTAATGGGAACTGCCAGGTGCTCAGCCTTGCTCAAAATTAGGGGCAAAATCCTGGCAGCACTAAAGTCAATGGGAATTTTGCCATAGACTTCAAAAGGACCAGATTTCACCCTCGGTTATATTTGTCTAGAAAAAAAAGAGCTTATTTTTCTGTTCTTTTTTGTGCACAAAATGTCAACATTGCGTGAGACAAGCCTGTCTGATTTCCAGAAAGACCTTTCAAAAGCAGGGTTAATGCCAAACCTCCAAATCCAATTTGTTCACAGATTGACCAGTGTGTGATCTTTCCAGTTATATCTGGCACACTTCAAATGTATGAATCAAACCTTCCTCTCCTTGGATCATTTATAAACACTTTAAAAAATAAACTCCTGATATAATTAGCTGTTAAAAATACTTGGCAAGTCTCAATTTCTAAATAAAATGCACCCTTCCTTTGATTCTTCCCTAGCATACTCTTCAGCAACCCAACCGTGCACTGTCAAAGGACAATTGAAGAGGCACCTGCTCTGACTTGCTCAACCCACCCAACTGCCAGCGGGTATTTCAGACAGCTAATTTTCCCACAGATAGATTCCAGGAACTGTGTCACACATCCAGCCTAAATTATGTGACTGGATTGCTCCTCCTCCATCCCATTCTGTACAGTGACCATCTATTTATGTAGAAGAGCTGTGCCAGATTCTGCAACAAACTGGAAATTATACAACAGTGACCACTGATTTCAGACTCCCTCAATAAAACTTGGCTGTTACTGAAATACCTCCATAAAGTTTATCACATCTGTCTTCTTAACTGGGAATCTAGACGAACCCTCAACATACATCCCAGACACCAACAAAGTGAACATCAGCTGACCAACGGTCAGTGCCGACACAGTAAAAAGACACTTGGAGTGACTGGACGTATTCAAATCACTGGGACCGGAGGGACTCCACCCACTGGTAATGAAGGAATTGGCAGGGGTCATAGCTAATCCACTGGCAAGGATATATGAGTATTCATGGTGCTCGGGTCAGGTTCCGGAGGATTGGAAGAGGGCTAACTTCATCCCAAATCTTTAAGAAGGGGAGGAAGGAGGACCTGGGGAACTATAGACCAGTCAGCCTTACCTCTATCCCTAGGAAAATCCTAGAAAAAATTATCAAGGAGCACATCTGTGGGAGCCTGCTGGCTAATGTGATGCGGAGGGGTAACCAACATGGGTTTTTAGCAGGCAGGTCCTGCCTGACTAACTTAGTTTCCTTTTACGACAAGGCCACCAATTATTTAGGTGCAGGAGTCAAGGTGGATGTTATCTATCTGGACTTCAAGAAGGCCTTTGACAAGGTATCCCATACAATCCTTATAAATAAACTGCGGGGATTTGCCTTGGATGATTACACAGTAGACAGGTAGCAAATTAGCTCAAGGGTCATACTCAGAGGGTAGTAGTGGATGGGTCGGTGTCAACCTGGAAAGATATGGGCAGTGGAGTCCCTCAGGGCTCAGTTCTGGGGCCAGTGCTGTTCATCATTTTCATCAGTGATCTGGATGAGGGGGTGGGAAGCATCCTGTCCAAATTGCAGATGACACAAAATTATGGGGTGAAGCTAACACCCTGGAGATGAGAAACCAGATCTAGGTTGACCTAGACAGGCTGGGGAATTGGGCAGAGAGCAACAGGATGCAATTCAGTAAGGACAAGTGCAAGGTGCTGCATCTAGGGAGGAAGAACTGCCATCATGCCTACAGGCTGGGGGGCAACCTTGTCAGCTCCCCTGAGGCAGAAAAAGATCTTGGAGTCATTGATGACTCCAGGATGAACATGAGTCGCCAATGTGATGAAGCAGTTGGCAGAGCCAATCGCACCTTGTCGTGCATCCATAGGTGCTTCACAAACAAGTCCAGGGAAGTGATTCTCCCCCTCTATGTGGCACTGGTCAGACCACAGTTGGAGTACTGTGTCCAGTTCTGGACGCTGCAGTTCAAGTGGGATGCAGACAACCTGGAGAGGGTCTAAAGAAGAGCCACTCACCTGATTAGAGGCCTGCAGGGAAGACCCTATGAGGAAAGGCTAAGGGACCTTAATCTCTTCAGCCTTTCCAAGAGAAGGCTAAGAGGGGACCTTGTGGCGGCATACAACTTCATAAGGGGAGAGCAACATGAAGTAGGTGATGATCTGTTCACCAGGGCACCCCCTGGAATGACAAGGAACAATGGCCATAAGCTACTAGACAGAAGGTTTAGGCTGGACATTAGGAGAAAATTCTTCATGGTCAGGGTTGCCATAATCTGGAATGGGCTCCCAAGGGAGGTGGTGCTCGCCCCATCCGTGGGGGTCTTCAAGAGGAGACTGGACAGGCACCTGGCTGGGATCACATGACCCCAGGGTTGGTGACTCTTTTCTTGCCTGCCAGGGGCCGGGGGTCGGACTAGATGGCCCACTGAGGTCCCTTCTGACTCTATGAATCTGTGAATCTATCTATGAATCTATTATTTAATGGCACTGTAGAGAAGCTGTGTAGCAAAGAGATGCTGGCATTGAGTTCCTGAGAACTCATTTCTCATATTCACTGAGCCCCCTCTCAACTTAAATATTTAAATATGCTGCCAGCAGATAAATGTTAGAGATGCAATGCATCACATGTAACGAATGAAGGGTTAGCTTTTGGTTGTGCCTTATTATCAATTTTTTTGGAAAGAAATTATAACCAAAGTTAATATGGTTTTGAATACTGCAGTGATACCTTTGGCAAGTATGTGCATTCTTGGATATATGACCAAGAGGTAAAATTGAACTTCCCAGATTGATTTACTAGTGATACGTAGGATTATATTACTGCACTGGAAACACAGGCAACTGGTAGGGGGTGCACAGGGGTGCACGTGCCTCCCTGACAGGGCCAGTTCCCCCCGCCCCCCGACAGCTGACACCGATGCTGTTGGTAGGGCTGGTGGCCCCGCTTACAGGGCTGCTGCCATGGGCGGCTTCTGCGGGTTCAGATTCAGGAGGCACCAGTCACTCATGACTGGAAAAGAAGGACATCTCCAAAGCAAAAACTTCATATTGTGAGATTATGCAGCTGGGATCTATGGAGAGAGTCATGTTTTACAAAAGTAACCGTTTCAAAAAGCTTGGTACAATCTGGAAAGTTTTCTTAGAATATTTCTTTTTTTCCTCATCTATCCCTTCTCCTTCTCTCCTTCCTCCCTTTTTTTATTTTCTTTCTTTTTTCCTTTCTTTTCCCATTTCTTGATTACTGATTATGACAGACATGTACGATGTTCAAGTTTATATGTATAGTGTATAATAACGTATTTCTGATTTTTGTATGGCATTTAAAAATCAAAAAAAAGTTTAAAAAGTACAAGTAACCTGTTTTCCTTTCTCCATCCTGATGTAACAGGTTTATTAAAAATCCTTGATAACCGGATTTGCACTTTCATATGCTAGTTCTTAAAGTATTCTGGGATGGAGAATGTTAAACTCCCCGGAACTCCTAATTGTAGGATGAGAGCTAAGTCATTCACTCTCTCCATTAAAAAACCCTGTTTCCAGAAGTTTGTAAATCAGCGCTCAGGATCTGCTCCAGACAGAAACTTGGCCTCCACATTCTTAGCTCAGAACAGAATTGCTTTCCACTTTTTTGACAAAAATAGTTTGACAGTCCATAATTTACATGATAGGAATGCAGTAAATAAATAACATGTAAAGGAGACACCAGTAGCATTGACTGGCTTATTCACATTGTTCTAACCCAAATGACCCCGTTTTTGCAGGTATTTAGCCTACTTCTGAGTCTCCTGAATCTATATTCCCCACTGACTTCAACAGATGCAAGGAATGCAAACACCTGATCCTTGTGGGATCTGGGGACATAACAAAATGACAAACATTCAGAAAAGCACCAATGAGCCTGTGTATGAAGGAGTTTTCAAGAAACATTTCTGAAGGAGCATATCATCAGCCCTCATTCTTCAGGTGCAGAAGGCTCTCAGGTAGGGTTCTAGGAGTATGACTTGTCAATTCAAAACACCAGCATCTCAGGAACCAGAAGTCCTAGACTGTATTGTCACCCCATACTCAGAGTAGAGCAAAGTGCAGGGCAGTGAGAAAGAAAAGACAAAATAGACCAGAGACCTGCTATATCATTTTCCCTTCCACAAAGGCTGTTACAGTGCTAAGACTAGAATTGTAGCCAGGAAATGGCTATATTGCTGATCCTGTATGAGGGAAGATTTGTTCCCATCTGGCTTCTCCTGAATACAAGGATCTCCTCTGCATCACTGCCCAGCTACACAGACGGTGTGCCGGGGACAGCCGGGGGAACTGAGAGCTTTACAAATTCAGCTTTCAGAATTTTTAGTCATTGACTGTGGGATTTCATTGGGATTCTGTCTAAATAAGGCCGCAGGTTTTGGACAGTTCATGTAAGGACATTCATGGCTTTAACATAAAGTCTGTTTATCCCCAATTCTCACTTCAAGACCCTTTTAAATGCACTTTTACTTAATACATCTCCAAGGCTGCTCTAACGAGCTGAAGCATGATTTTTTTAACTTGTCCTTCTGCACCATAATGAGAGTGCCCTGACTGGTTTAATAATTGTATTCTACAATTTTCAAAGACACTTTGGATGCACAAAATACATAGGGCTCAATTCTGCTCCCTCTATAATGCTCTGATGGCAGAAAGAGAATGTGAAGCTAACTGAAGAGGACACACGTGGATTCCTGCTAGAGAGGTGGAATATCCATCTACTGTAAAGCTACTATAACAAGCCCTCTTCCATCTCCCTTCCTTCACACCAAGGTTGGAAGCATGCAGAAAGCAGAAGGGTAGCTTGGTGTGAGACTGCTCGGAGTCGTATCCAGAATTAAATCACACCCCTCACAACTAGGGGTAACAGCACAACTAACCATCTGTCTGGTACTATCTGAGAGAATATTATTTATTGTGTAGTCACTGTTGCTTATGTAGACATCCAAGCTACTTTTAAACTAGCTAGGGTTGGCTACTGCTAGAAATATAACAGTAGTCTGTGTGAACCTGGGCAAGCCATGTAAATATTGACCTAGTTTCTCAGAATGGTTCTGTAGCCTGCATTAAGCATAGCTGCACTCTTAACAATGCTCAAATGCACAGTGGAGATGGGTTTTTACCTACAGAGAAGAGCAGACAACTGTCTATATATAGACAAGACTAACACACAACAGATCATTTCTCAATAGCACAGAGCATGTAAATAACTAGTTCTCCCCACTATCGTATGTAAACCAATTTCCTCAAGATCTCCACTTCTCAACTTCCTCTTGCATGGTCTCCCAGTCTTGTCATTCTTTCACAGCAAAATGCTCAGCCATGTAATTTCTCCTAATAACAGTGGGAGCTGTGGATTCTTGCTAAAATATACTTCTTACACTCTTGTTTCAAGATGTAAAACTGAGAAATTCCTGATTTAGGCAACCAAAGCAATATGAATTCAGGTATTACAACAGTTGACACATTCCTTTAGGGAGGAAGTCAGACCAGTGTGTGGCCTTATTCACTGTCATTCTCTTTCACAGCAGGGAATAAAATAAATGCAGAGGTTTGAGGTATATTCTGAATGGGCTTGTTCTTGCTATCTTTGAGTCAAATCGTTAACATTGTTCATTCCAATTTTCCTGTGCAGATATTGAAAAAAATACCACTCAAAATGTCTTTTCACATTTTTTCTTGTGTTACAGAGAAATCATTGTTTAATGATATGAATTTTTAAAGCATCACATAAAACAGACTTTTAAAAGAGGCTCATACAAATGTGTTGAGCAATGCTGATCAAACTTCCTATAAAAAATGTATCACTTGAATGCAACCCCTTTGGTGTTCAGAAGGAGATAAAAAAGAATTTGAACAAAAGCTCATTTGTGCTGATTACTGTTTAAATTTTGCAACAGCAATAGCATTAACCTGAGATTAACTTACTTAGGTTTTACATTAACAGAACTTTTGTTGTTTTTGACACTTTTTAACTAAGGACTGAAATAAAGTTCTATTTTGTTAAGGGTAATGTAAAAGAATCCGAAGGTCAAAATGGGAAAACTATGAGCATTGCATTGTGAACAGAACTGCAGTGGAGAAAACAAAGTCATGATGTCATATCTTTAAAGGCAGTCCAGGAAAACCTTGCTTTTGAGGTTGCTAAGGGTAAATTCTTGCACCTCTTATCACTAATGCTCAAAGATCTGAGTGCAGAGCACATTAAGTCAAATAGGGCACGTCTACATGTTGCCATCTGGTGACATTGCTACAGACATTGCTTCCTTTTGGAAGTACTAAAGCACAGCACAGTAACTGCCCTTACTGCTCCATGCACGGCGCATGGTTAGATTTCACCACTATGTTACTGTACCAGTGCCCTACAATTGGGGAGCACACCACTATATCGACATAGCTGCTGATCACATGTAGACCCACGTGATTGCTACCCACGTGGTTGCCGTAGCATGCTGTACAGTGATGTAGCATGTCTCTATGTCACCATAGGGTGATGTGTAGACACGCCCAAAGTTAATCATGTTCACTTTTATGGTATCTTTTCCAGTGATCACAACCTTTGGTCATTGGGTTTGGATTAATTGTCAGTCCTGTTAAAAAAATGCTTGAATGGGAACTTGCTCCGTCATGATTAGCAATATGTAGATATGTATACACAGTTTGTATACATGGATGGGACTTCATGTTTCTGACTTGTTTTATCATTGGTGATCACCAGCTCTTTTAGAACAATATTTCTAAAGGACCTAAGACAAGGGTGGGCAAAATAAGGACCACAGGCTGGTTCTGGCCTGCCAAATGATTCTATCTGGCCCGTGGCTGCTCCTTTGAAGAAGAATTGTATCCAGCCCACAGCTGCCCTGGCTTTCAGCACCTCTCACCTTTCTCCCTTCCCATTTAGAGACGGTTGGTTGGGGGTTTTTTTTGGGGGGGGAGGGTTGGGTTGAGGGGTGGCGAGTGCTGACCCAGCCCACAACAGCTGGGTCACCAAAACTCCCTAAGTGGCCCTCTGGCCCAAATAATTGCCTATCCCTGGCCTAGGACAACATTTGTAAAGATCCAGAGTATATACAAGTTAAAACAATGTGCAGCACAGAGAGGGATGACCTTATTAACACATTAAGGTCTACTAATCTGCCACTTTAGACTTGTCCCCTCCTCTATATTGTCCAGTGCACCTTTTTAAAATAAATATTTGTAAATGGGCTTATACATTCTTCATTCAGGAGCCTATTCCCTAATAACTCCTAGGAGTTAGGGCTTTAGGATCATATTTCCTGTATCTTTGCTTGTTTTTTCCAATGCTTTCAGCTTGGGCACCTTGAAATTATTCCCCAATGTAAACTCTTGAAATACTCAGTTTTTCATCACACCCTTAACTGTAATCATCAACTGCCAAAAATGTTTCCTTCTAATTTTTACTTATATAGAGTTTATCCGATCTCAGTGTTGCTGCTTTCTCTGAATGCTTATTAATTTATCACCATCTATCTGGGTTAAGAAGTACTGCCTCATACATAACTGATACTTTGGTTTGGTT
>NW_005842189.1:1189136-1196876 GCF_000455745.1 Alligator sinensis
ACCTTGAATCATTCGTTTTTAGTTGAATGTCAAGCTGGTTTTTTTTGGCTTCCCTACATCTCAGCTGTGCCACCCTGGGGCAAGCTCTTACCTTTGCTAAAGGTGATAAGTACCCTTGAAAAGCAAGAGTGAAGGAATTTTATGCAACTATAACCCTATCAAACCAATTTGAATTGTGGGAGAGATTTTCAAATTACTTTACGCTGGCCTAACTTGAAATCAGTAGGGGTTTTTAACATTAATTCAGTGGAAGCTTTTGAAAATCCCACCATTTTAAAGTTAATGGGACTATTCCATGTGCTTAAGTGCTCTGCTGGATTGGAGCCCTGATGAGCATTTTAGCTTCATCAATTAATTTCCTCAACCTCTCCACATATGAATGGTCCAATTGTCTCTCTCATTTCTCCACTCATCTTAAGATACTGTCAAAACACATGATTTATGTACAATGTGCTTTACAAACCTTTCCCAAGGTTCTAAAACAATAAACCAGTGATGATAGATAAGTTATTGCTGTAAAAGCAACCAAAATATATATGATGACTTTGATAGCAATGTCTGCAATCCTACCATCAGAAAGATAAAAGAGGTAGACTAATCTGCCATACTGTAGTGACTTGTCATCCTTTATTATTAATGAGGCATAAGGGCAATGCTTTGTGTTGAAATTAGGCACAGGTATTTTTCCAGAGGAACCTTGGATTGTGAATACTTGATTTCTCAGGTGAAGAACACAATTCTTTTTATTCATATGCAAATAATCAGGCCATTCATTAACATAAAAACGAAGAGCAGAAGGCATGAAGGAAAAGAATGGAAACAGGAGTGACCTCCAAATCACAGAACAATCAAATGAAGTGAACAACCAAAGACTTTATGTAGTCCCATTAATATAATAACTAAGCACTTCACAATGACTACATGCATTTATAAGGTCCTCACATAAGGTGAGGACTGTATGTCCCTAGGGTAGGAAAATGCTAATATCCCCATTTTAGGCATAAGGAACTAAGGTACAGTGCCTAGGAGAGTTCAATCCAATAAGAAATTTAGGCACCTGAAGCAGTGCATGATGGAAACAGATCCAAGTCATGGTCTAAAACATTCCTCCTAGAGGTTGCTGCCTGTCCCCGCAAGCACCTGAACCCACCCATCCCTATCTGACTTTGAAATCCTCAGGTGCACTGAACTCTATTTCTGAGCATGCCCAGAACAGTCTGAGGGGTTTGAGGCTTCTCTCTCACTAACCGAAACCCAGAAAGGTGGAACAGATGGGACTTATTGCATAGTAGCTACTCCCCAGTAATAGTTTCATGTGCCCATTTCTATCCTGTGGTAAATGAGTGAAATGAAGCTAAATTACCAGTTAACTTCCACTTGTTACAGAATAAGAGCAGATGCATGAAACAGTTACCATAGACCACCTGCCATGCAGTAAGTCCTCCACCTACCACTTTTAAGTTGGTATACTTTGCTCACATGTTCATACTCCATGTGTCCCTCCACTTAAGTCCCAAAGGATCAGATTCGGTGGGCATTCTCAGAGCATAGCATAGTCTGTCTTCTCACAACATGTAGTGATGTCCACTTAGCTTTAAAACACTGCTGGAATGCAAGTAAATGACACTCATGCAATAACCTAGTGGTCTTACCCAGGAACGACAAGACCTGGATTCAATACCTTTCTCAGCCTGAGGACATTCAAATTTATACCTTCTAACACCAACTGTGTAACATGTATGGTTAATGGGACTACTATTTTAAGCATTGTGATATTTGGGTGTGAGCAATACTATTCACTTTATTTCATCTTGCCCAAAATGGCCATTCTGAAACCCTCAGGACTGCTGGCAGCACTATCTACCAGACTACAGTATAAGTTGCTGGCCAGATTGACACATGAGCTTAACTAAGCAGTAGACTACTTAGCTGCAGAGCTGTGTCATCCTCTACATGTAAGATCGTATTAGGCCACAGTAAGCTAATTAATGCTGCAGTAAGATAGCAGTCAGGGACAGTATTATCTTATGCCGGCATAATTAACTTCACTTAAACACACATGTAGACACTAATTGTGGGCATAAATTGCACCCAGTCAGATCAGCCAGCTGGGGGCCAGACTCCTAGCCACACAGCTCCACACTTTCAACGCCCTCATGCCCCAGCCAGCCCCTCTGCTGCCCAACACTGCCACCTGAAGCCTGTGGCTGAGAGTCCCTGGTGTAAATTTCTCTGCCCCAGCTCAAATTGCTGCTGTCCCAGGTGCACTTGTATTTGCTGTGCCTCAGAGTAGTTTACTTTGGCTCAAACTGCTCTGGAGTGTATTGCTTCAAATTAATTGCACATGCACTCACTGAGACTAAGCAGCAGTTAGGCATAAAATGGGACTCCGTGCCCATTGAGTTCCTTCCTTAGAGTCACATTTCACCTGGCCTGGCCTTTTTGACATTAAGGAGAGAAAAGCGTAGAATTCTCCTCTGGACTAGGATCAGAAGTAATTTTATTGTTCATGTGACAATGAAAGTACTAAAAGTTGCTTTGTTATTTTCATTGTTCTGGCTGAGTGGAGTGAAGGCAGACAACAAATAATGGTGAAAAGAAGATAGGGCTTTCATTTCTTTTAATCCTAAATTATTTAAAGGCATATGTGTGAAAACAAATGATGAAAAAGGTACTTTTATAAGACACTTGCTTTTTAAATGATAATATGTAGTACATACAGTACTCATTTAAAACACTATACAATATAACCTTTATGCATCTGGATACCAACCCTACACAGTAAGTAATGAAGCATTGTAAGTTGCATCTTCCATCTGAAAAAATGCTGAATTAAAACCAGATACAGTAACCATGTTCTTTTATGAATTATACTTGTTCAACCTCACCAGCTTCAGTATATTTTCATCAGGAACAGAATTGATCAAAGGTTGACCTGACTAATTCAGGCCCACACAGAAACAATACTGTGGGCTCATCTACATGTGTCCCTGACTGAGCAGTTGGTACTGCACAGTCATTTAGTACTTCCTTTAGCAGTATTGCTCAGTCCCACAGGTGCACAGGTCATTTTCGATCCTACTGTGCAGTAGGTAACTGCTACTGCACAGTAGCGGCGGCATCACAGTTAGTGCCCGCTGACACTACGTCACCATAGCTCATCATTACAGTGATGTAGCATCTTGTGTAGACATGCCCTGTCAGCTTTGAAATTAGATCTCAGGATTATCTTGCTCCTACTCTGGGTTCAGTATGAAAAATAAATTCTCTTCCTCTTGAAATACAGATTTTAACCTAACAGCATCGCTCGAAAATGTTGAATTTTAATACGGGTTTTTACAGTGAAGAATCCCTACAATCTGGAAACCAGCATATGTGAATAGTGCTGTCTAGGCAGCAAAGTATTTTTAGGTTGCCCGATATCTGATTCACGTAATGACATACTGTTAATTCCTTTTTGTACATGGAAATATTGTTTATATTTTAGGATTCTGAAGCTTGGAAATCTTGTTTCTTTGAACTACAAATAGATGTTTTTCACAATCAGCTAAAACAGGCACAGATAATGTTTGTATGCTGCATACCTTCAATTCATTTTTTAACCAACAACATAGCCACACAGTTCAGAACTCCTTGGGCAGCTGAATCTCTCAGATAAGTTTAGCATTGTACCAGATGGGATTTATTTTTTCAGTTCAGCAGATTTATTAAAACACATTTTTACTACAGTTATTCTGTGATCACGAGTACCTTTGTCAGTACATACTAAGATTCTCCTCGCATTAATATGAAAGTAACCTTTAAGTGGGATACAATATGTTTCATGGAAGAAAAAAAAAGTGTTTAGTTAAAGCTGCAGTGAAAATTTCCTGTTCCAGTTATAAATATCCGTATGTAACTCAGGATGTTTCATTTAAAATATAATGTAATGACTAAGCATCTATTTATTCCCACAGACCATGACCTATCACATTTCTCAATCACCACAAAGATGGAAATATTTACAACTACAGTTGGACATGGTAGTTTAGGTTTCAAACTTTTGATTGCTTTCTGTAGATACATACATATGCCTGATACTGGAGTTTCAGAACATGTAGTACTACAAGGCAGTCCCTAGATGTCACTGAATACCACAGCTGATTTTAAAATGACCTGACAAAGCTTTGCACCAATGTTGCCCTTCCTATTTTCTATGATTCTTTATATATAGATCAATAGTATTCTTTAGAAAAGTTATTTACAGATTAAGAACTTCCAGTCACTGACACAAACTGAAAATTATGAAAATATAATTATAACAATTAACATAAGCAGCAATCTTGTAAGGAAGGGAAATAGAGAGTGAAATCATTGTGTATGTATATGTGTGTGTAGTTCTGGAACCTACTATAACCTTATAGTATACCCTGTGTGACCCTAAGAAGTCACTTAGGGCACATACAGCTGTTACACTTACATCAACTAGGGTTAGGTCAATCCAAATGCCCATCTGTGCAGGCATTCAGAAGGTTAAATTGCTCAAGAAATGGCATACGATCTAAGTTAGTTCACTTGAGAAGATGAAATAACTTATATTGGGAATGGGTTAACCTGATCTAGTGAACACCTGTGCTCTCTGGAAGCCCAGCCCTGGGGCAGTGCTATTTCTATTCCCTGATGCTAACCCGGCTATTTTGAGCTCCCCAACCCTGCCACCCCCAGGTGGACAACACCCCCCCCACCAACAAACCCACCAACCCTTCCCCTGCAAACCAGCCAATCACCCCCAATTCATCAACCCCCTGGAGCTGCCAGCCCCACCACCCTGCAGACCAGCTAGGCCTACCTTAATCCCACTTGCCCCCCCTCCCATCCTGAGTTACTTACATCAAGTTCCCTGCATGGCTGATGGCACCAGCAAATATCTGTAAATGCAGCTCCCAGTCTATGTTCACATGTCTTGAAGCAAAGAGCATGAACATAGACTGCACATGGCAAACAGGTGTGCATACCCTTGGGGCCTGATCCATAACAAGCTTTTGAATCAAAGTTAGAAGTCTCATTGACTTTTGAGGGGACAGAGTTTGGCCAATGCCATTCTGAAAATCCTACCCCCAAAGCTTTCCCTTTGATTATAAGATACAGGGATCAAGATACCTACTGGCCAGCCTATGCCAAGATGACAATTACAATATTCATCCCCAGAAAAATGAAATGTACACATGTAGAAATCCAAAATGTCAGCCAAGGCACAGGTTTATGAAGACCCTAAGAACAGTGTTTCTGCTGAACGAGAAAAGATAAGAGTTTATCCAAGTAGGGGATGAAACCACTCCCAAGCCTATATTTGGAGATCACTACCTCTGACTTAGCACATGGAGGATGTTTTGGTAGGGTCAGAGTAAGGAGCGTGGAGCTGCAAGTAGATCTGCAGCTACACTGAGCTACCAGCCAACCTACTACTCCAGCTACATCAAAGGGTGAAGTAGCTATCTCCTCACTAACTCATCAGAACATTTTTTCAGCCATTTCATACAGGGATCAAGACTAGTCCATAAGATGTGGCATCAAAATACACCTGGCTTCCTAGTGTCAGTTTACTCTTTCCTTCCCTACCATCCTTAGTTGTAAACTCTCTAAATCTACCCTCCAGCAAGGTAATAGACACATAATTTTTAAAGCCATTTGTGGAGACTTGGAAAATATTATTTGAGGCTAAGGGAATCAGTCCTGAAGAACCATCAGTGCCCCCCCCAGACTCTCCAACTCCCATCCTGCAGATCTGCTAACTCCTTTGATTTTGCCCACCCCTCTGGCCATCCCGATTTATTTATTCTAGTTTCTCTGCATAGTTCCCAGGACTGGTGAATGCCTGTACAAGCTGCTCCTGGTCTACATTCATGTTGCTTAAAGTGAGCTGTGTGAATGTAGATAGAGTGCAACAAACGAATGTACACTCCCTTACTGTGCTCATTTGGCACCACTTGAGCAGTCCTTTTCATCTGTCATTGACAGGACCATGTCTAGATAAACTTAAAACAAGTTAACATAGATGCAATGTTTAAGCTCTGTCAGAGAGAAAGAACACAATAAAGCAAATTATTGCCAAGAAAAATAATGGACAGGAAGGGCCACTCCATGTTACTGGGTGCTGAGAGCTCTGAATGAGAACATTGAGATATAGGGAGTGTCATGGTGCTATCTACCTGTGAGATTCATTGATTGTGTCAGAAATGCATGAATGTCCACAAAGCATGGCCAAAACTCCCCAAATCTTGTTTCAGTATCTTCATAGCTTAATGATTATTGGCACTAGTGCAAAAGTGTTTACCAGCCTAACGACACACCAGGTGTCCATTGTGTTAGGCAAGTACAGGCCAAAAAGCCAGGGCTTATAATCTTAGTAAAAGGTAAGAGACAACAGGTGAAGACACAAATAAGAGCACAAGGAAATAAGATGATAGTATAATCTTTAATTAATTCATTTCAGTCTGGTCACTTGCATAGGTCAGGAAGAATGTTTTTTTCTCCCTTGCTACATAACATAGTTTCCATTTCCCTCTGAAGGAAAAAAAATCCCTCTATTCCAGCAGTTCCCAAACTCTGACAGATTGTGCACCACCAATTTAAAACAAGACAACCTTAAGTACCACCAGCAAATGTTTGCCATATAATTATAATAAATCTGTTAACGTGTACCACTGACAGATTGTCTGCATACCACTGGTATGTGTACCACAGATTGGGAACCACTGCTCTAGGCCACATTGGCAGGGATATTTGGGTTTTTTACCATCCTCAGTAGTGTGGGGCAGGTTCACTTCCCAGCATCATCTGGCCATATTTCACCTCACTCATTAGAGTTCAGTACAGTGGCTGGCTAGGTGCTTCCAACCCAGCTGCCACCACTCTCCTTTGGTAGGAGAAGAGTTGGAGGGTGGGGGGAAGAGGGAGGGAAGTGGTGGCTAATATCAGGAGGGAGGAGAGAAAAGGAGGGAGAGAGGAAGAGAGTTTCCCCTCCAGTAAACAGCACCTGCCTAGGGAAGGCAAAGGGGAGAGAGCAGGGAAGGTTGTGAAGGGGATCAGTGGCATGGCATGGGGCAGGGAATTAGACACACTAAGTTAAGTTGCTTACCACAGAACCCTGGTGCCACAGGCCAGGCTTTTGACTGGCCAGATCCAGTCACTTTAGTGGCAGGATCTGGCCTGCAGGCCTTAGATTGAGCACCACTGCCCTAATTAATTCCTTGCCATTACAGGGCTCAGAGACACCGGTGGTGCCTTAGTCTGTTTTATTCTCTTCCTGTGGCACATTGTAGGTTTTGAGACTTTTGGCCCTTTATGAAAACTTAAGATCTTCCCTAAAGAGCATGAAGAAGAGTTTTATACCTTTCAGGGTGTGGGATATTGGGAGACAGAAAACATGTTCACATGAGCCTGTCTGGTCCTAATATCTGTAACATGTTTATCTGTAATTGCGGGAGATTAGACTTCAGGATCCATCCTGGTAAGTTTTAACATGGCACCTGCTTCACTATGAAGCTTTCATGTAGTTGTCACGTGAAAGAAACATTTTAATGGAGGATTTGAAGAAGGGTAATGAAGAAACTGTATGGATGTATGCAGAGAGCTTCTTTTATATTTGAGGGGCAGCATGGGAGAAATAGTTTCATAGCTTCATAGTAGCTAGGGTCAGGAGGGACCTGAACAGATCATCTAGCCTGACCCCCTGCCACAGGCAGGAATGAATTCTTGGTT
>NW_005842189.1:1197473-1197691 GCF_000455745.1 Alligator sinensis
GGCGAACTCCCCAGCCGTTATGTATGCTGTGGATCCCTTCTCCCAAGGTGCAGTACCCTGCATTTATCTGTGTTGAGCCTCATCCTATTCTCATCTGACCATTTTGTAGTCTAAATCTATTTGCAGCGTCTCTCTCCCTTCAAGTGTGTCCACCTCACCCCACATCTTAGTGTCATCAGCAAACTTGGACAGCATGCTTTCCACCCCCTCATCCAAGT
>NW_005842189.1:1199208-1207800 GCF_000455745.1 Alligator sinensis
GCCATGCCCCCCTTGTAGTTTGACCCATAGTGTCTCTGCCCAACCTTCCTGTAACCCGAAGCTAATCCTTGATGATATGAGGTGCTCTTTGACATAGAGTGCAACCCCCCCACCTTTCCTCTCTGTCCTGTCTTTTCTATATAGGGTATATCCCCAAATGCCCACTGCCCAGTCATAGGTAGGGTCCCACCAGGTTTCTGTGAGCCCTACTAAGTCTGGGTTCTTCCTTGCAATCAGGAGGCACAGTTCCTCCTGCTTACTCCCCATACTATGAGCATTAGTGTAGAGGCACTTGAGGCCTCCTGAGGGTGTACGTGCCTCCCCCCCACTCCCTGGACAGTTGTGGCCCCCTGCTCCCAGGACGTTGATGCTTACCTGGGCTTCCCTTCCTCTTGTCACCCTGCATGCTGGTGAAGCGTGCTCTCCACTCAAAGTGGCCCTTTCCCCCAGCAAAGCTAGTTTAAAGCCCGCCATATAAGAACAGCCAACCTAGAGGAAAAGATACGTCTGCCCTTAGGGGAGAGGTGAAGCCCATCCCACCCCAGCATGCCCTCCATACAAAAACATGGGCCGTTGTCAAAAAGCCCGAAGCCTGCCTCATGGCACCAGCTCCAAAGCCACCAGTTAACCATGTCAATGCAGGCCTCATGATGCCTACCCCGTCCACTTACCGGGAAAATGGAGGAGAATACCATCTGGGTTACCGTCTTCTTCAGTTGGTGTCCCAAGCCCTTGTAGTCCTCCATGATGTTATCCAGCATGCCCTTGGATGCATCATTTGTACCCACATGGACCACAACCAGTGGGTAGTAGTCGGAGGGCTTGATGATTTTAGGGATGGTCTCTGTGGTGTTGCAAATCCTTGCTCGGGGCATGCAGCAGACCTGCCATGACCAGGGCTCTGAGAGACAGATTGGACCATTGGTTCCCCTCAGGATGGAGTCCCCAATGACCAGAACTTTATTTCTCCTCCTTCTCAGGATGTGCCTCTTCTGAGCCAGTGATGTAGGTTGGGCTGCTTCAGTTTCTCTGAGGACCTGTTCTTCTGCCTCCTCCTCCAGGGGGCCAGGGCTGCATACCTGTTCCCGAGGGGTGTCTGGGGAGCAGACGCAGCAGTTGTACAAGCTGCCCTGGCCTTGACAGGAACCTGCTGCCACCAATTAGTTGGGCGTTGTGCATGCGGGATCTCTCTGGTGGATTCCTGTCCCTGCAGAGAATGGAAATACATAACAATTTCATCCTCCACTGCTCGGATCCCCTGCAGCATGCTCACCTCAGCCTGGAGCTCTGCCACCTGCCCCTCCAGACCCTGAAGATGCTCACAAGAGGGGCAGGTGGGGGGGTCACCAGACCTCAGTCCCACCCCCGGGGATCCCACCCAGCCATCCCCACAGCTCGGGGGGCAGGTGGTTGCCAGGCCCCCCCCCAAGGGCCCTGTCTAGGTGGAAGACTCAGAGGAGCCCTGGAAGGGCAGCACCACTGAGGCAGGGCCCCTGGCAGCACTGCAAGTTGTCACCATGGCTCACGGATAGTTCTTACCTCTCTCCTTGCTGGTGGAGCCTCCTCCCTCCTGAGGAAGACTCTCTTGCTTCCCTGCCTGCTTCTGCCTATGCAAATGCCAGTGCAAACGCCGGCATGCCCTTACAAAGCATGCCTGTTTGCGTGCTCTGTTTGTGCATGGGTCAGGAGTGCGGTTCCCTGCCTGGCTCAGCAAAGAGGGATCCGGGGGCTTCCCCTCTGGATCCTCTGCAGCTGTGCCGGCTCCTGCCCCACTTACCTTTGGGGTAAGCTGCTGCTGCCCCCACTGTTGCTTCTCAGCCTCTGCCACTTAAGGTACGTTGCAGGGGCCCCACATGTGCTGAGAGCCTGCACGTGTGCCCAGTCAGCCTCCTCTCCCTCCTTCAGCACCCAACTGCTGAAGAATGAGCACAAGCCTTAATCTGTTCTAAAAAATAAGTAGATGATAAAGAGTGTCTTCCTTGAGATGTTGACTTCCCTGCTTCATTCACTCAATAGTGTATGTGAGGTAGAAAGTACTGTAGGCATAGGTCATAAGGACCTTGAAAATGAAGGCAGTTTATCCTCTGACATGAGAAACTAGAGGTGTCAGATAAGAGGTGTAAAGAGAGGGGCGATACATTAAAAACGACAACCATGGGGAATTATCCTTGCAGTGACTACATGAATGTATTGATAGTATTTATCAAGGCCAGAAAATAGGATGTTGCAGTAACTAAGAAATGAAATGAGTCTGAATGATAGTTTTAGCCTTATGCATGGCCAGGTGAAGTTACCCTTAGATATATTACCATATTTACTCAATTAGAAAACAAGATTTTTTCCCCCATTTAACGTGGAAAAAAGCCCCTTGCCTTACAAGCAAGTATGAGGTGGGGGGTAGGGGGCGACAGGCTGCAGCTGTGAAATATAAAGTTTCTGTGTATAGAATCTAGTTACTGGGGAATTGTTTTAAATTTGGGGTCATAGATTCATAGATTATAAGGCTAGAAGGGATCTTGAAAGATCATCAGGTCCAGCCCCCTGCACCAGGCAGAAAAGACAGCTGGGGTCAGGTGAGGTCATCTTGTATTCGGATATGGTATATAGAATCAGTGAAACTTAGACACAGTCTGAGATTTCAGTTTGTGTAAAGTCAGAGAAGCAGAACTCTGACACATCAGCATAGCAATGATAATTGAATTTGTCTTGTAGAGTGTGACAGGGGCAAGCTTTCACGCCTGGTGCAAGCACGGGCCTGCCTCCTGTCTACGGGCCAGTCGCCCACCTCACTCATCTGCCACACCTTGATGTAATATTATTGAGTTGTTAATTAGGCGGGAGGCTGCCCATTCTGAACCCCGATGTTTAGGGAGGTATCCACAGCTCCGTTCCACACCTACACTGAGGCCCAAGCCTCATAGATGGATCCTCTGCAGCTAAACTCAGCTGTTCCCTTTGCCCATTAGCTGTAGTCCCCTCTCTGGGACCTTCTGCTCCCCCTTAGGCTCTGGCCCCATCTCAGGCCAGTCAGGACCCTGAGCTTCTTTGCTCTGTGGGCATCCCTCACAGTGGGCCCCTGGCTCTTTTGACCCCTGTCTGGGTCCTGGCCCCAGCATGGACCAGTCGGGTACCTCGGGTCAGATCTAAGCTGCATGCCTACTCGCAGGGTTCAGGGGTCCCCTGGCTCAGGTGCTTTACAAAGCGTACCTGGCCCCGCAGGATCACTCACCCCAGCCGGCTCAAGTGGTTCAAGATGCTGACCTGGCCTTCCCTGCATTAAATAACCTGCCCAAAGGTGAGGGCTGAGGTTAAGGTGCCCCAATCCACCTTACACCAGGGAGATGATCACTCCTGGCATTTATATGGGCACTGCAATGCCACCAGCAGTCCCACCAGGCCTTCCTGCCCTGGCAGGGTTCAGTTTTAGGTCATGCCCAGGACCAATGAGGCCTCCAAGCCATCCCCATAGCTTCACCATAAGTGTTCCTGGCAGAGCTCAGCAGAGAGATGTTTCTCTTCTGCTGGCTAATCATGAACTGCCCTCAGCTCAGGGAGCTGGGCCTTAAAATGGCCACCGTGACAGCTGAAAATTATGTCTATGTGATAATTTGCTTTCTGAAGACTCTATGAAGATTAGACCAAGTGTTTTTTCTGTCATTTGTTCAAATATTAAGCTATATGTTGTTGCTAAGAGCCTAATTAAAGTTTAAGATATATCAAGGCCTTGTGGCATAGTTAAAATTAACCTTATCAAAGGAATGCAAGGCTTGTACTACTATTGGTCAGTCTAAGGACAGGTGAAATAAAAAGAATCTGAATGGCTGTAACTTATCAGCACAGCTCAGAAATTATAAATTGGCTCGCACACACGGAAATCATTCAAAAGGAAGATACAGCTCTGTGAAAGGGATTAATTAGCTGTTAACCGGATCAGTTGGCCTGTGAATCTCGAGGAGCCCAAGAACTGAATACCAGGGTCCTTCCCGGTACCTCTCGGACAACGCTGATTAGGGACACCTGACTTCACTGAGCTTTGTGAAAAGAGAAATTTGTTGTACATCAGGCATCAGAGGGGACTGCTGATAAGTTGCCAACGTAAATTATTATTGTCTGTCATTATCTGTCTTAGTATACTACACGTAGTCGTGTTTTTGTTAAGTCAATAAAACTTTCTTACCTTTCTACCCCCCGACCAGACTCTTAATCAATCCCAAACCCTCCGCAGGTGGCTGGAACAGCCCACCCTAATCAGGCACCTGCCCCTTCCTGGCCCAGTCCTTAAAATGGCAGCACTACCAGTGTCCTGCCACACAGAGGAGATTATCTGTAGTTATATGTGTGTAGGTGAGATTGCACGTAAAACCTAGAAGGTTTTCTTTGGCAGTCACCAGTTGACTGTTGCAAAGCTTGCTCACCAGTGGAAAGGGGACATTGACACAACCATGCAGCAGGCACAATACATATTTTCTGGTGTATTTACAATACAGAATTTGAATCACATCTGATCTGAGACATTTGAATGTAGGTTTATGCATTTCTCCCCATTGAGATAATATATTTTTTTAAACCAGTAACCAAATAGATATGAGTCTGGGTCTTTCTGGTGTCTTTTGTAGTAAGGAGATCAAAGTTTATGGCCAAGGACTAGGGGAGAAAAGAGGCATGGAAAAAAGGATTTATGACAAATTTGTTTGAAAATATGCCACACAACAAATCTGATTTGCTGTGTGAACCATTCTATTCATACCATGAACATCCCTCTAAGTAATTTTGTGTTTACAAAAATGTTTGTGGAAACAGACTATTGCAGGCTATGAAAATATAACTTCAGTTAAATATTTCTTCTGGCATTGTATATCTCCATCTTCAAATCTCTTTGTGGCTTTGGGAGTCATCCAATCAGGGGATAGACAATTAGAATCTGTCTCAGATGACCACTAATATATGACTAAAATAGTTTCACATAAACTATTTAGTAAGTGATTTCAGATAAAAATGTGTGTGACCCAGTCTGTTTGTGAACAGTTCTGAGAAAAAAAAGGAGTGGGGGAAGGAATTTGTCAGACAGACTTTTTCAGCAAACAGTGCTTCTAGTATTAGGTAAACTATTTCCACCAAAGGAAATGCATTTACATCCAGAAAAATGTCATGACCGTAATTCAAATCTTACTATAAGAACTGTCTTTTTCCTTCTTGTTCTGTTATGTATTTCTGAGGTTTCATTACATCTTCACTGTAAAACATTGTTCACTTTCAATCTGGGATTTATTATAGAGATTAAGATTTTGGAAGCTAACAACATGCCTTATTCTTCAGAATTCAAAGGGATGCAGTGTGTTATTGTACCCTGGATCCTCCTTTACAAGTGGTGGCAACATTAACTACCATGGGCTCCTAAGTCTCGGGGTGCAAGTTCATGCACTCATCACTCTCCACTCTGCCACTGATACACATCTCCAATGGGACTGTGTACACTGGAATTTGGTGGTGGACCTCACCCCTGCTTATCCTACCCGCAAACTTCCAGAGCCTCCTGGAGGCCTATGGGCCAAATAATACAGCTTTGTGAGCTAAATCTTTGACAGCCTTGTTTTATTTTATTCCACCTGTTGTGCCCCAGAATCATACCTGATCTACATTTTCTGGGAAGATTTACAGGTATTTTTGCATGAAGAACATGAATGCCACCCAAACTATGGAATAATTACAAGGTGCCACTTTCACCATAGGAAGCAAGTTGTTTCCATATTGCCTATGGTCTGGGATAAAAAAAAATCAGTGTACTGTATTTCCCTTAACCACTGGACTAACCGGTGAGATTTACCTGTCAGTTCAAAAGTCCCCATGCATAAGTACAATAGAACAATGAAAATGCCTCAGGTAAAATTTCTGCATGTTATCAAATGTAAAAGAGAAGATAAGTTTAGAAAAGAATGAATGCAGTGTGTCAATCAAATCAAGGCACTTGAAAACAATTCTCCATGGAAACAGAGAGACTGATTTGCAGAGGGCCTGAGCACTGTGCGCTCGGGGTGCATTCAGCATTCAGAATTATTAAATAAAAAGAGCAAAACATTACAACACTTTGTTATATTGGTATCAATCTACCAGTAATCCTGCAAACCCCTCTAGGGTTAGTCTAGATATACATGCAGTAACTCAGAACACAATTTTGCCTTAAATATTTTGTCATAAATATATCTGTTGCAATATTTTCTCCTTTACTTTCGAGAAAAGATACCATGCTATTTTCATAGCATTATTGGCATGAAAAGATGGTTCCCTGGTTTCTAGTGAGCCTCAGTACCTGCACCTAGTAGTTTGAAGGGATACTGTCTTGGAGTATTGCCAGAGTCCGCAGTGAACAAGGAATAAAACATTTGCCTTTGCTTTAAGAGATATTTTAACATAAATGAAACAACCATCAGTTTCTCCATTAGCATATTCCATAACTGTGAAGAAGTTTTAAAATTGTAAAATATGTATCCTTAAAAATATGCAGTCAGCCCCTTTGTAGGGGCCTACTCATTATGATCAAATTGATGAACTTTAGGAAAAGGTGTGACCTTTCGGGAAATGCTGCACACACACAGCTCTCAACAACCTTCAACGTTTTCACTTAAAACATAAAAAGATACTTTAGTGTCTCTTAATTTCCTGCAGTTTAAAACATTTCAAACTGATTTTAGATCAATTACTATCTTCATGAACCAAGATCTATCTGTACTAAGTGCTACATGTTGCCCATAGTGTAGATGACAGAGCCAAAGAACAAGGAAGGAGGTGCTGGAAAAGAACAATCACCCTTGCTTGGCAGCCTGATAGCATCTTCTGCAGATGTCCTCTCATTATGGTGATTTGCCATGGAACAATCCTTCAAAACCAGCTAACATTATTCTTTGGCTTATGCCTTAGGAGGACAGCAGAGATCAGAGGCAATGTGTGTGTGTTGGGGGGAACACAAGGGGGCATGTGACCCCCCTGAGATTGACTCCTGCTGACGTCACCACTGGCTTCTGGGGGCGGTGTCCCCCTCCCCCCCGCCACCAACACAGCCCGCAGCAGCTGTGGGTGGTCCCTGTTCAATGCCACTCACCACCCCCGACCCCTGCTGCTGACACCACCAGCAGTGGCTGTGGACGGTCCCCCCTCACTGCTTGCCACCACCAACATTGCCAGTGGTGGTGGCAGGTGGTCCCCGCTCACCACCATGGTGCCCACCCCAGTCGCAGGAGACACCAGTCATTCATGGCAGAGATCATCCAGTGATTCAGGGGGATGATCTATGGATCTATGAGTCTAGATTAGAGAGAGTTCAATTGTGGCATGAAGAAGACAGGACACTATACACTGGGGAGGGAGGGGGAGGAAGCATATTGCTTGGAAGCCTAAGTTTATATCATTTTGAAAAAAATGAGTGCAGCATTTTAAAAGAATTAATCTGCTGTAGATACAGAAGCAGATTTTTATCTAGCAACCAGGGTTATGTCATCTGTCTTCTTGGAAAATCGTTTCACAATTAGAAGATAAAATCAAATTGCTTCATAACTGCAGGGAGAATCCCTGGGTGAGGAGACATAAATGTTAGCATTCTAGTCCAGACTCAGGATTTTATTCAAGAGACAGTAAACTGTGCAGTCATTGCCCCCTTCACAAAGGTTTGAGATCTGCTTCAGGCTCCTAAGTGCACTCCCTTCCCTGAGTAGAGAATACTGAATTAGTATTACTGCCAGGTGAGTACTTCTCACTTTTGAGGTTCACCCCTATACAACCCTGCAGCAACAAGAAGGCTCCATCCTGTTCTGTTAATACAACTTCTCAATCACCAAGTGGATTTCCCACCACCAACAGTATCTACACCATGACACAACATAAGCTTCTTCTGCAGCCAATTGAGGATTTTCCCTCCCCTGTCAGAGGGGCAGTAGCAAGGGTGTGAGGGAAGGGAAACTTCTTTTTTATACCCTCAAGAGTACCAGTAGTCTTTCAAAATCACTTCTCTTTTACCCTGATAAGACAAGAATGATAGTAAACTTGCAGCTCATGTGAAACAGACCCTCATGGAAGATAGTCTTGGCTATCAGCACTATGACACAGGTAAGAAACGAGAAGGTAAGAAACAAAGGGCCCCTTGGGACTCGGAGCGGGGGGGCAGCAAAAGCACCAGTCGCAGGGCTCAAGTGCCTATATACTAATTCTAGGAGCATGGGGAACAAGTAGGATGAACTAGCGCTCCTGCTTGCACTAAACACCTATGACTTAGTGGGGCTAACGGAAACCTGATGGGATTCATCCCACGACTGGGCAGTACATATTGAGGGCTATAGATTGTACAGAAAGGACAGGGTGGGGAAGAAAGGGGGAGGGGTTGCGCTCTATGTCAGTGAGCAATATACGTCAACCCTCATCAAGACGGAATCCAAGGATGAGGAGGTAGAAGGATTGTGGGTTAGGCTACATGGGGGGCAAGGAGAAAGGGATTTGGTGGTAGGGGTCTGCTACAGACCCCCACATCAAGGGGAAGAAAGAGATTCGGGGCTCCTGAGGCAACTCTCAGAGACCATAAAAGCTAAAGAGGCGGTAGTCATGGGG
>NW_005842189.1:1210094-1211475 GCF_000455745.1 Alligator sinensis
ACTCTTTCCTGCTTATGCAGGGGGTCGGACTCGATGATCTATTGAGGTCCCTTCTGAACCTAACATCTATGAATCTATGAATCAACAGTGAGCATCCAGTTGTATCTAGGTATGGAGTATATCACCAAAAGAAGTTAGATCTTCAGTTCAGTTTCAAAATGAGCACAGAATGGAGCAGAATCTTATCTGAAACTTTTCTAATTAGACAAATGAATAAGATCTACCTCAAGTTGAGGCAGCCAAGACTCTCCTAGATACTAGATAGTGGGTGTATCTACATGAGACATTTACTATAGAGTAGACTAATTAGCTCCACAGCAAAACCTTGGTGTGTACATGTTTACCTCTATTAAAGCTCAGTAAACTGATAAACACTGCAGTAGAACAGTACTTATCAATGCAAGTACTGTCCAATGGCAGCATGATTTAGTGTGCTGCAATGCATGTGTAGACATTGATAGGGCTGGCTGGGGCACAAGGGTGCTTCAGTGCAGGCACTGCCTGCTGACTAGCCCCACCCTGAAACAACCTTGTGCCCCGGCAACCCCTCTGCTGCATGTTGAACCAGATTGGAGCAGTCCTAGGCTAGCAAGCTGATCCCCAGGGCTCCCTGCTAGCCAGGGCTGTCTGCCCTGGCTTAAAATGTTGTGGTCCCTGGCACACATGTAAACATGGCACCTGAGAGCAATAAACTCCTGCAGAAACTCTGCTGAAGTTTATTCAATTGCATTAATATCACATGTAAATGCATCCAGTGAGTCTAAAGTTAGCTTGGGTTATACACTACCTTACAGTCACTTATCCTGACTTAGGAGCATGTCTTTCATTGAGAATTTAGGAAAATTAATGGTTTTGGTTATAATTTTAACTATTTAACTGTCATCTGACATTCTTTCAAGACAGGAAAATCATCTAATGTACCACAAAGTAACTACTCTGTTCGATATATTTATTTATTTACTTACTTATTTATTTATACTTGTGAAAGACTTGTGGGTCTTTCACAAGTCCCATGGGATGCCCCTGCCCATTACGGAACAGGGACGCCTGAGTGAGGGTGGTTCCTTGCCCTCCATCAATGCTGACCTCATGAATGAACACCTTAAGAGGCTGGACACCTTCAAGTGAGCTGTCCCTGACAATTTACACCCCAGAGTACTCAAGGAGCTGGCCTGCATCATAGTTTAGCCCCTGTCATGGATCTTCGAGAGCTCCTGGTGCTCTGGCAAAGTGCCCAATGATTGGAAGAAGACCAATGTGGTGCCTATCTTCAAGAAAGGGAGGAAAGTGGATCCAGCAAACTACAGGCCCATCAGCCTGACCTCTATCCCGGGGAAGGTCTTAGAAAAGATTATTAAAGAGGCCATTCTTAATGGACTGG